>NW_004949121.1:829889-834821 GCF_000317375.1 Microtus ochrogaster
TATATATATATATATATATTCCCAAATGTAACAATTTTAGTCTGTGTAATTCTGTCTGGTCTGTATATTTTCAGGACTAAATGGTGCATCTAAAAATGATTATGGGGTACATGTTATATATATTTGTTATAGTAAATAATCTTAAAAATGTCATAAGCAAATGAAGGTCTAAAGTATTAGTTCAATTAACATCATGTAATCAAATATTAGTATTGCAATCAAAATGAAACATTATAGATAATGTAACATAGTGGTGTACACTTGGATAAACATTAAAAACATTTTTGCTTTTGAGAAAAAAGTGGTAAAGACAACTATGATTAATAATTAAACAATTTATATTCTAGTGGAACACCCCAAAACAGTAAGTAAGTAGCCAGCAGTAAAACGTAAGCCAATTAACACCTCTATCCTGGATTCTTAGTACATTCTCAAGGCATATCTGTTTACTGTAAGCTAATAAAAATATTTAAAGACACAAAATGATTGCTTTCTGACAGACACAACAGCAAGGCAAAAACTCACATGTATAGTCAGAATGTTGAAGCATATTTCAAGTACGGTTGAGGTTGTTAAGCATCTCTGGCTTACATAAGGGCAGTATCAGCCAACGGGGATGTGTAGCCATGCTGACAAGTCCCTCAAACTTAATCCCACTTGAATTAATGCATGTGGGGATTTCAATCTAAACAAAACTAAGCTCGGAGTTTATTTTACTTCTTTCTGTTTTGTTGGCATTTCTTTGAAGCTGTTCCTGTAAACATTTCCAGTCTCCTGATTTTTTTTCTGCTATAGTGCTTCATGCCAAAAGTTCTCAAATAAAACAGTACTAGCAGATCTTTTACTGATAACACTGCCAATGAAAGGAGTTTAAGTGGTACAAATGAATCCCATATCGCATACAAACTTACTTTACTGGGTTGGTGTTAAGAGGCAATCTATTCAGTAGCAGAAGAGAAAACTTCCAGTATTGGTCCATTCAGGATACAATATTTAAGAAGGCCATGCACTGGTAGACTCATCCACTGTGGTGATGCTCTCTTTAGAGGATGAGTATTCACTGTGTCCTTTGTCTATCCCTCCTTCACAAGGGCCCTGAGCCCATTCGTGAGACTCCACCTAATCACTCTTAATTACCCTAAACCCCAATATCAGCACAGAATGGGTCTCAAGCTGTGAATTTTGAGAGTACAAGCTTCAAGAACACAGCACTTTCCAAACGGTATTGTAGAAATATGAGCGGCAGGCTGAGTCCCCAGCGCCCCAGCCGCTTGGCTAGCTTATGCCCCAAAATAATTACATGGAAACTGTATTCTTTTAATCACTGCTTGGCCCATTTCTATCTAGCCTCTTCTAGGCTAACTCTCGCAACTGGACTAGCCCATCTCTAATAATCTGCTGTAGCCCACAAGGTGGCTTACCAGGGAGATTCTAGCCTACGTTCATCCTGGGTCGGAGCTTCATTGCGTGTGCCTCAGAGAGCAGAGCTCTTGCCTCTGCCCGCAAGAGTGGAGCATCATGTCTCTCTGAGGCGTCTGCCCCCAAGAGGAGAGCTGTGGAGTCTGAGCTCACTTCCTCTTCCTCCCAGCATTCTGCTCTGTTTACTCCACCCACCTATGTTCTAAGCTATGAGCCCAAGCAGTTTGTTTATTACTTATCCAATGAAATCAACAGATTGATATATGACACTCCCACATCACGGTATGACTAGGGAGACCCTCTAATTGGTATCCATTCCTGCACAAAGCTATATGAAGTTCATTAATAAAGTAACATGTCCAGTTTTTTTTTCTGTACTTACATAATAAAAGTGGCAAAGCGAACAGTTAAACTATGGCACACACACACACTAACTCCAAAGGACAAATGGTGGCCAATTAGTGCTAGCTTTACAGCAGATGTCAATCAAATGAGTGATAATTTTATCTCAATAGCCTTTATCTGGAGGAAAAATATTACACAGATAAGGGAAATGCAAAACTTGAAGCACTTTTGAAAGGAGGTAAAAGCTGGACTAAATGTATTTAAAACTGTTTCACTAGATAAAATAACAACACAGTTGAGAACCAATAAGCTCGTTTTCCATAATTACACATTTTCAATATAAAACACATAATATTTATTGGAAAGTAGAGGAGATGGTTAACAACTCTTTCTGGTTTCTTATTTTAGTGGGATTGTCTTAAGCTTTTCTCTGTTTGGAATGATATTGAGTGGGGGTTTGTGACATGCAGCCTTTATTATGATGCAGTACATTCCCTCAGGTCTAATGCCCTCCATGTCTTTTATCATGAAGAACATTGAATATTGTGAAGTATGGTTTCTACATATATTGAAATGATAGTGTAATTTTTATGTCTTTGAATCCATTTATGTGTTTTAGTGCATTTAGTAGTTTAGGTATATTGAACCATCCCTGCATCATTGAGATAAGGCCAAATGACCTGTTCATGGTGGGTAACTTTTGTTTAATATATTATGTATTTTACTGAGAATCTTTCGATCTTTATTCATCAGAGATATTGGCCTATAGCTTTCTGTTTTGTTGAATCTTTACATGGTTTTAAGAATAATGTTAAATTTTCGTAGAAGGAGTTTAGAAGTGTTCCTTGTGCCTCTGTGTTTTTTTTTAATAATTTAGGAAGTAATAATTATAGTTCTTTGCAATTCAGGTAGAATTCTGTTGTGAATCCATCTGGACCCAAACTTTTCTTATTCAGAGTTTTTTGTTTTATTTTTGATTTTTCAGTTTCAATCTCTTTGTTGGTTAAGGGCTTGTTTGGGCTGATGACTTCTACTTTTTTTTAACTGTTGGGTTTTGCATGAATCTAGAAATGCATCCATTTTAGGTTTCCTAGCTTAGTGGAATGGAATTTTTTAAAAAGTATTCCCTTATAACGTTATGAGTTTCTTTGGTGTATGTTCATCTATGAGTGTGTAAGTGCTGGAGGCCCTTGCTAGAGCAAAAGGGGAAGAGAAGGAAATTAAAGGGATACAAATAGACAAATAAAGAGTCAAATTATGCCAATTTATAGATGATATGATATTATACATAAGGATCCCAAATATTATAGCAGAAAATTACTAGAAATGATCAAAAGTTTCATCTAAGTAGTGGGATACAAAGTCAACTTATAAATCTCCTTAGCCTTCTATCTTTACAACAACATGCACACTAAGAAAGCATTAATATACATATTCTCATTTGCATTATCCTCAAAAGAATAAAATATGCAAAAATTAATCCAACTGAGAAAGTTCCTACAATTAAAGAAAAATTCCAATTTCTGAAGAAAGAGGTTGAGAAACGCATTAGAAATGGAAAGACTTCCGGTGCTCATAGATTGGTAGACTTAATATTGTAAACATGACCATCCCACCAAAACCAGATTCCAGTCAGTATAACTGTAATCAACATCTCCATGATATTCTTCACAAAACTAGGAAAAAAGTGCCCACACTCATATGGAATCATAAAAGACCTAAGACATCTAAACTAATCCAGAGCAAAATATTTTAATTCCAAAGGATTGACCTACCAGATTTCAAGCGATCTGTCCCAAAAGCAGAGCTGTACAAAGGGGGGGGGGATCCAAATGTGAGTTCACATAACTTCAGCCATCTAATATTTGACAAAGATGTCAAAAACAGACAGTGGCTAAAAACTAACATCTTGAACAACTGGTTGAGGGAAAACTGAATGTCCATGGACAGAAGAATAAAATTAGACTTCTGTCTACATCTGATAAAAGAATAATATCCAGAATATATAAAGAATGCAAAAAACAAAGACTCAAGAAAAAATGACCCAGCAAAAGTGGGCTATATATTTTAAGAGTTCTCTAAATAAATAAATACATAAAATAATTGTTCACATTTATTTATCCTAGTACACAGACAGCTCAGCTGTTTTTGATGGTCTAGTTACAATAGCTAAAATATGCAATCTACCTAAATTTCATTAAATTGATGAATGAATCATGAAAACTGTGATACATATACACAATGGAATTCCATTTGACTGTAAAACAATAAAAAACCATGTCAATAGAACTGAAAGATATTTATACTGAGTGAGTTAATCCAGGCTCAGAAAGGCAGACATCACAGGTGCTTTTTTATTTGCAGACCTAGTTCCAAATTTTTACACCTAAGTGTATGAGCTGCAGTGACCTCAGGAAATTAAGGTCAGAGGGAGGGGGAAGATGAGCTACAGAGAGCTGCATAAATCCATAGAAAACTCACTCAATTTGTGTTTCATAGAAATACAAGAGTCTCCCCAAACAATATGATCTATTGCCATTGTCCTTGGTTGTCTTTTTGAACCTGAAGGTTGGAACAGATTGCTGAAGACCACCCACACTCAGTACTTGAAGGAATTGAACTGAGGCTGACTTAGAGGCTCCTCTGAGAGGACTGCCTTTCATAGCAGCAGAATGTGCTATGCAAGCTACCAAGAGAGAAGAATCATCACTAGTCCTATTTATCTGTAAATCTAAAAATAACAATTATAATCAGGTCAGAAAAATATTTTCAATGGTACAAGAGCGGCACATTTATCTCAGGGTAACCAAAAGTCTTCTTATTGTACTTAAGGTCCACTCAATAAGAAGAAGAGCAGGCCTGAAACTGTAAGGCTAGCCAACTACCTGTGACTGGAGAGGTCTTGAGCAGAGAACTGACTATTGTCTTTTTTCTTAAACCAATACAATTTCTAACTATATTCCAAATATTTATCTTAATACACATAGTTAAGTGTAAATCTTAGCCCTCAAAAAGTTTCTTTTTACCACAGAGACCATTACAGACATCTATAACTGATCAAAATGCAGAGAACAAATGGCTATGGGTAACCAACTCTGACTGATACATTGGCAATGCAACCCCTAAGACTAGGATAATGTTGGAGAAGGAGGAGGAGGAGGAGGAGGA
>NW_004949121.1:835041-847864 GCF_000317375.1 Microtus ochrogaster
AAGAAGAAGAAGAAGAAGAACAAGAAGAAGAAGAAGAAGAAGAAGAAGAAGAAGAAGAAGAAGAAGAAGAAGAAGAAGAAGAAGAAGAAGAAGAATCTTAAGTACCAGAATTCCATGATGCCTGTTGATAGATAGTATCCCATAGGCATTAATGGAAAAAGGACACCTGTGAAATCACAGTGCTTTGATTGCCTAAACAAGACCAGCAAAGTGACAATATCAGTTGATATGCCAACATGGAGAGGAGACATTCCATATTATCTCAATCTTGAAGGAAGACTATGGTGGTCAATAACTGCTGAGAGAGGAATAATCAGTTTCCTCAAGGGATAAGCTCCCACATAGACTGCCCAGTCTCAAATAGTTACCCCTGTATACACATGCATGCATAAAATCAATGGTAAATACCCCTGGTAAATTGTGTATGTGTGTTACATGTATATATATAAATGTGTGTGTGCATGTGTGTGCTCATGTGTGTGTACAATAATAATAATGTAAAATATGAACTTGGGAGAGAAAAGGACAAAATATTGGAGTAGCTGGGTGAAAGAAAATTAGGAGTGATATAAATATAGTAATTGTGTGTAAAATCCTCAAAAACTAAAATAAATAAAAATTGGAAATAGTATATATAGTCTTTCTTGTTGTAATGAGGAGCAGGCAGGCAGCTTCCCACCGCCTGGCTAGCTTTACCCAAAATAATTACAAGGAAATTGTATGTATTCATTTAAACACTGCCTGGCCCATTAGTTCTAACCTCTTATTCACTAACTTACGTATTTGCTTAACCCATCTCCATTAATGTATATTGCCACTTGACTGTGGCTTACTGGCATGAGTATAACCAACATCTGTCTTGGAGAGGAGAGCCATGGCATCTGCCACACTGCCTTCTTCCTCCCAGAATTTTGTTCTGTCTACTCTACCCACCTAAGGGCTGGCCAATCAAAAGGCCAAGGCACCTTCTTTCTTTAACCAATGAAAGTAACCCATAGACAGAAGACCCTCCTATACTTTTTATTGGAAACATAGTATTTAAGAATTTCTTTTTAAAATTTATTTATTTTATTTGATGTGCATGATGTTTTGCTTGCACATAGTTACCATATGCATGCCTCATCCCTGTGGCAGACAGAAATCTGGAGTTATAGAAAGCTATGATCTGCCATGTGGATTCTAGAAACCAAAACCATGTCTAAACTCCAGCCCCATAGAAATATATTTTTAAACAAAAATAAATTCTTACAAACAAGTAATTGAATAAATTTAACTAAATGCTTTGTAGAGCAACCGAGGAAACATGTTCTGTTGATCTTTTTATACTCACAGTATTGTAATTACTTATGCTCTGTAAAGTTGTTGAGAACATGTGAATTAACAAGTGTGGATTCATTGCTCCTTGGCAAACATGGTTTTGAGTTTCTGTGAGATTCCATTTACAAAACGTTTTATCAACAAATCACTGCACAACCTTGTTTTAAGTGTATTACTATTTCTGGATACTTTAAATTGTCAGTTCAGTAATACTGAACTCACAGCCAACAGCGCTATGACTCATGCCTGCATAAGGCTTACCAAACACACATCTCTTCATAAGGCACATCACAGCTTGTAATGTGCCTGTTAGGTGCTGAGTGTGTGCCTATAAATGATCTAAATAGAATATTGATTTGAGACTTCTATAATTTTTAGTGAGTAGGAAAACTAGCAAGCAAACCCATCCAACTGTTTGTGGATACCAATGCTGGTTTCATTTTAATCGGTATACAACTCAGTGAATGACCAAGACTTGGGCTCCTCCCCTAGGAGACTTGGGGTTTGGTGGGACACCTGGTCTCTGGCCTTTCTGAATTTCTTAGAACTCAGTGTGCCTACTCTGACTTCAGCCAGAAAGCACACCAAGTCTCCATAGTCTAAATTTAACTTACCTACTTATTCTTAGTGACTCTGCACTGAAACTCACGTACTTAAAGAAAAGTATCAGTGGTCTATCACTTTAAACCCTCAAACACGGGGCACTGTCGCACCTATAGCCACACCTCACATTATCACAGAGCCATTGGTGTTGAAGATATTATCATTATAGCACAGGCAAAGGCTTTGTTCTTTATGATCATATTTTAGTGTGAATCATGAAGCAAAGCTATCAATACAGATTCTTAGCTTAAATTCAAGCAGTCATAAGTGCAATGAACAAAACTGTATAACAGTTTAGCGTGAACTGTGAGTGAGAGGATGGTTTAGACTGAGCTATAAGGCATATATATTTTAAAGAAATAAACAGAGATGTAGATGCAGGGAGAGAGGATCACGAGGAATGTTGAAAGACCTAGAATCAGAAGAACGCTGAAAGCAAAACCTGCCATATGGAAAAAAGTTGCATAGTTGTGTGGAAGACAAGGAAAATCCTAAGACTGGCAGTGAAGGGGTGAGAAGTGAAGTGGGTTGAATCACAGCAACTGAATCTGAATTTTATTTTAAACACAAAACCCTTTAGATGATTGTAAGTGATGTTACAACCTTATACTACACAGAATAGAGTTAGGTCTTGGGGCCTTACCACGAGTTCCCAGCAAAGGAGTAGCGAAGTGGCTAGACAACTGGAATAAACCATGATATAGTACTAAAGTGGCTAGACAACTGGAATAAACCATGATATAGTACTACTTAAGTGAAGGAGTAGAGTGGCGGCACTATTTGGAAGAATGTTGATATCAAGTACTTGTAGTTGGAGGCTGCTCATTCGTTCCTAGCTGCCATTTAACCGTTGTTGATTGAAGGAATGATTCAAGACCACTGTGCTTTTGGGATTAAGCTTGGCAGATATAACCTTTTATTACTACTTCTAGTGTTTTTTCTTCATTTGGCCTTATTTCTAATGTTTCTACCTCCATTTTTGTGCTGCACATATTTAAATATGCCAATAGGAAGTATGAGCTAAGATGTCAAACAGTGATGTAATAATACAGGTTCTGTGTGATTATCTGGGGCCCGGGTGGCTGGGAAACAAATGAACAGCCTCCACCAACAAGTACTGAAATGAGTGAGAAAAAGGATTGTGTTTAGTATGTAATTGAAGCAGGCAGGGGGGCTCCTAGTTTAGTCACTTAAGAAGCTTCACACATATTTAAATGTGGAAAATAAAGTAAGTAGCAAGTGCAAGCTGGAATATACAGGGTCAAAGATAGACTGATTGCATAGGCCTGTGTGTGAGCTGGGAGATGCTCTAACTGTATAGATGTCTTCTAGATGTCTCTGGTGCTATCTCGATGGGTCAAAGACATGAGCACCCTCTTTGCTCTAAGAGTGAAGTATGCTTCACCAGTGATAGCATGGGAACCTCTACAGCCTTCAGATGGCTGGGACATTGTGTCAGGCTTCTTCTGGTCAGCAGAAAAGTACTCCTCAGTTGTGACATCTGGATTTCCAACTCTTATGAGGACCCACCACACCCACAGATCTCATCGGTTTATCCCATATCACTTTAAACTCTCACTTTCTAGATGCTTTAACTACTGAAGCATGCTATGTAGCCTTTAAAACTATTCCCCTCATCTTCACTTCTAATTGTTTCCTTTCTTAGTTCTTATTGTACTACAGAGGAAGGAATGAAGGAAAGGATGGAGAAAGGAAGAGAAGGAGGAAAAAAGGGAGGAAGGGAGGGAGGGAGAGAGAAGAAAAGAGGGAGAGAGGGAGAGTGGGAGGGAGGAAGGGCAGAAGAACAGAGGGAGGAAGGTAGAGAGGAGGAAGAAAGGGAGAGAGGGAGAGAGGGAGGGAGAGAGGGAGGGAGAGAGGGAGGGAGGAAGGGAGGATGTGAAGAGAGGGAGAGCAGAAGGAGATGGAGGAAGGTAGAGAGGAAAGGAGGGAAAGAGGGAGAAAGTGAGGAAGGAAGGAAGGAAGGAAGGAAGGAAGGAAGGAAGGAAGGAAGGAAGGAAGGAAGGAAGGAAGGAAGGAATTAGCCATCTTGATTAGTTTCATGGTCAGATTTTGGTCCATAATTCTGATTGCTTTTTGGTGTATTCTATTTTTTTTGCATGTGTGTGTGGTGTATATTTATCTACATGTGTCTTCACATGTGGATGGGCAATTATATGTGTTGGATTGTGTTTACAAGTAGACTCCAGAAGTTTAGGTCAGTGTCCTTTCTAATGTTCCACACCCCCACTTTATTTACTGAGGCAGAATCTCTAGCTTTAGCCAGAGTGTAGGGAGTTTGGATAGTCTAGAGAGTCAGTTTTCCGGTATATACCCTTTCTCTCCTCCAAGAGTGCTGGGAGCACAGGTGGCTTTTTATGTGGGTTCTGGGGGTCCTCAGGTGTTTGATCCACTGAGCTATCTCCCAAAAGCATTGACAAGCAGTTTTTGTTGAAGCTAAAAGCTTCTAAGAATGTTTAGAATTGTATGTTTGATATAATTAATTTTTGTAATCATATAAAAGCAAAAGACATTTTCTCCCTTATAACCTTAAAACAAACCTCTGGAGGGGAAACAAAGGTTCTCAGATTTAATGGACCCTCCAAGAAGTCTACAATAGAAGCACATGCATTTGCTGAAAAAATGAAAAGGCTTCAAAACCTATTGTCAATACTTCAAACATTCTATTTCAAATAGCACAGTTAATGTAAACTCACTTTAATCTTCTTGCAAATGTCTGTAACAAGCAAAAAGAAAAAAAATAACCTTTTGTGCTTGATGTTACCTTTTTATAGGCTACCCTCTGCTTCTTCGCTGATTAAAAGGCTGATTTGCTCCCTCTATACTGACTTAATGAGAAGTCTCGTAAATGCCGCTGCCATTTATAGAGCACATGCCCTATGAAGTTTCCCTAAAAGACTTCTTACCTCAAAGGCCTGAAAGGTCAGTCCAACATGGTAGCCCTCAGACACGACTATTTTCCACACACACTCTTTCATTGGCCGATAGTCATCTGGGTAATTGGGTGACTGAATCTGCCCTTCATTTTTCCGTATCTCACCTCCACAGATAGCTGGAGAAAGGAAAAACAAGCAATCAAATAAACCCCAGCATGCCATGTTGTTCTGTTTTTCCTCAAGCACAGCATTTGAGGTTAGTTCCTATAAGAACACAAAGACCATCTTAAAAAGAAAAATCAAAGCTGGACATCTGTAGTGTCGTAAAGATCATGGGATAAACACAGTCACTTGACTACACATAAAGGATGACCAGACAAGGAGTCCAGAAGTTTCCATTGCTGTGATGTCTCCCTCAGAACTAAAATCAGTTGTCTTTGTTTTTACTTGTAGGCTGACTGTAAACATGTTGGTGTTACCTGAGTTGGCCCTGTGATTTCCTTGGATTTTCAAACACAGGTGAAGCAGCTCATTAGCAAACAAGTTTTACTCTAGGAAAAACCTCTGGGGCAACTGACACCGGCATGTGCCATGTGTGTGGCATGGTGGTCCTGCCTGATAAACCTCTCCTCCCCAGCCCGGAGGGGAATCTTTGAAACAAAATGCTCCCTTTGACTTAAGATTTTAAGGGAAGTAGGACTTGGAAACTACTTGATACCCTGCACTGGGAAAGGGCTCATCCACACATAACATGCCCAGAAAGGCTGTTTTATAGCCAGGAAGCACGATGCAGGCTCATTGTCTTCAAGAAATACAGAACAAGCGTGTAAGAAATTCTTCCTCACTTGCTGACTCTCCCACTTAGACAAAGCATGTTTCAGAACTGTGCACAATCACTCTCTGTGCAGTTCCCTAGAACAGAGTGCTTCACCACTACAAGGGTCAAACAGATTTTCTGAAAAATCGGTGCAATGTAAAATGTTAATTTCTCTCAACATTTCATGGCATCATGAAACAGACTTCAGAATCCCTATTTGCTTTGTCTCGCATGTTTCATGGCTGAATCCCTTACGCTAAAAAACAATTGTACTTTACTTTTAAGCTGGTGAAGTTATTTTTATTCAAATTATCCTGTGATCATTGACATATTGGTTCATAAAATTACGTAACGGCAAAATGAGCTTTCCCTATTGATTTTAATGAAACGGAAGCAAACAACATTTCTGCTGAGACTGGGGGGAGAAATGACTTCTTAAATTTAAGGTGACTTGCCTTCATAGACAGCAGCAAACCCTTTCCCTACCCAGTTACTGCTGCTGCGAAACTCAATCCACATTCTGCTGTCTGTAGACGTAAGAACTCCAGCCACTTTATCTCCACAGAATCTACCTAAAAGAAAGGAAAGGATAAAGAGAAGCTCCTAAATATGAATTTGTACTATGTTCTGTTTGTGCTCCACAATTTATATATATTATTTATATTTTAATATGTATTTATATATGCATATATGCAAATGAATTTGACTTATATTTCTAGCAATTAGAGCCACAACTGTGACCTAATATAGTTGAATAAAGAAAGCAGTCTCTTCAGACCCAGTTCAAAACCTTCAATTACTTGACATCAGTATCATTATCACACGAAGAATTAAGTGTTAATCCTCCAAATTAATAAAAGATCACATGATGCACTAAGGCATTGCTGTGACTCTCTGGGAAACAGAAAAAGTCCCAAGTTGTCCTGAGAATTCAAAGCAATTTCTAATTTGATCACTCCTACAAGGGTACAATTTTCTCCAGACACAAGGAGAAGATTTTCCCCTCGTCAAAGTAATGATAATGTCTCGGAACAAAGAGTGTAAGATGCCCCTGGTATATTACATTAACAAATTTTCAGATAAATATTTTAAATATTTTCAGAAAAACCTATGGAAGTTCATGGTATTAAAACTGAAAAAGCATCATCAAATTTATTCTGAATGTGGATCATATTCTATATGCATATGTATGAGTTATTAAGAGAAAGTTGATAAAATAACAAAATTAGCCCTCCTTTCTACCTAGTCCCTGCACAGATTCATTGTTTACTTCTTGAAATTGATAACTCAGCTTCCATGTGAAACAAATGTTCAAGCAGTATAACTTTATAATCACACAATATATATTTTACCCTGCAATCATACCATATTTATTATAACTCTATAATCACAATATATTGCTCTCCATTCTGATGATTATTTTTATTTTTAAGTTAGCATACAGTTATTACATATCGCTGTGGAGACTTTGGATAAAGTGTGCTTAGTCGGTTTTCCTTCTGTCTCACCCTAATCACCCCACCCCACTACCCTCCATCTTCCTGGATAACCTCTCTCTGTTCAGTACCGTTTTCTTTCTCAGAACTTCTGTGTCTTTTATTCCAAATGCTGTCCTTCCCGACTACCTAGTTTTACCTCCCTTGGTCATTATTCACATATATAGCCACAATACACATGAATACATTATAGGCTGGGATAAACACACGAGAGAGAAGAAAAACCCTCAGCATTACTATGCATGTTTATGTGGTGCAGAAAATAATCATATCCATAAATTTAAAGTAAAAATGAATACCTAATTTGAATAGAGAAAATTCATAGTAGGGAGCCAATCAGTAAAGAAGTGTCTTCCAAAGATGCCTATTAAATTAAAAAGATGTGGCAAAGGGCAGTGTCATGTTATCTGTCCTATACGTGTGAACTACCAACAAATCTGATAACTGCTTCTTCCAACTTGAGTTTCTCCAAATGCATTCTGGCCACGTGAGTTTCCACAGTTCTAAATCCTTCCCTGGTGAGTCCATTGCTGTCTGTTTGAGCTAGTCCATTCAGAGCTATGTCTATCAAGGGGAGATTTTGGCAGGTTGTCCAAGTGACACTGAGTTGGTGTGGTGAACCACTCTACACGGAACCGATAACACAGAGGGAGCCATCACGCGAAGTCCTTGTCAGAATGGAGATTCAGATTGGATTCTCCAACGTGAAGTCACTGAAAGGTTTTCTGGGGTTCCAACTATACATCCAATATATTATTTCATTTAGGTTGAGAGGCTAGATGGAGAAAACATATTTTCCTCGATTTGAAGTATCATGTCAGTTTGGCTCTTTTTGGTTCTTGCTTTGAAATATTTGCACAGATGGCTTGGAGTGACCAGGGCTGTTTCTACACTAAGTAAAACAGTATCCGTTCAGTGGGTTTTAAGATCCTAGATTAAACATCCTGGATGCTGAGCAGTCCTGGATTAAAGCTCAACTAAGAAAATCTATGACAAAAAGTAAGGGAAAGGCCACAATCAAAGAAAGGAAGGAGATGAAGGCCAAGGAGCTGTGGACCTGTAGTACGGCTGACAGCACCTCGCCCCTCTGAGCAGAAATTCAGTGCTGGGAGCAGATGTTCATGAACACCAGTCTGAGCTGTGGTTACTGACACAAACTACAGATGCCTCTTCTCAACCTCAGAAAGATTCTCCAAGAGACGAGACTGAGATGTTTACAGTGGGAGCACATGTGCCGTCATAGTAAACCAGCCATCATACATGTACCTGATGATTCACTCTGCTGCTTTAGGAAAGAGATGATACACACACATATACATACATATGCGCACATGCAAACGTAACCATATATATATATATATATATATATATATATATATATATATATATATATATATATATAATCTATCAAACTATAATCCTTAAATTTTAAGTGTAGAAATAAATGCTGTGTTGAATCATAATAAACATAATCTTTGGGAAGCTATGCTCAATCATTGGGTTCAGATCCAATAATCTATCCCATATTTAAGTAACTTTAATTCAGTGAAACAATCTATTTATCTATTTGTCCTTGAGCAGTTTTTGGTATGGCTGTAAAAAACCAAATAATTAAAAACATAAACAAGGGCAGTCATATGGAGTCAAATTCTCAGACAACTCTTGAAAATGCCATCTGCCTCTACTCTGGATGGAATATATATGCAGCCACGGAGGAGATGAATCAGTCTTACCAAGGAGAGGCGACTTCCTCCAGTAACCATCTCTTACTTCAATGTAGTCATACCAGCACAAACTACTCTTGTACAGGTCCATTGTGGTAAAATTTAAGACAATCTGCAAAACACAAAGAGTAAAAGTGACTTTTAGTCCACAGTTACTTGATTCCAGGAGATGCAAGGTAATGAAAATAGACTCCCCCCTTTTTTTCTGCATTCACAGCACATTGTCAATTTCATTAAAATCTTGTAACCACATTTCCTGATTCAAATCTTTTCATAGTAAAATTTTTTATTGTTTTTATTGCTCTATGCATTTTCTCTGCCCTATTCCCTTTCTCCCCTCTCCCACGACCCCCATGCTCCCAATTTACTCAGGAGATCTTGTCTCTTTCTCCCTACAATTTGGATCTATGTCTGTCTCTCTTGGGTCCCTTTGTTGTCTAGGTTCTCTGGGCTTGTGATTTGTAGGCTGGTTTTTCTTTGCTTTATGTCTAAAAGCCACTTATGAGTGAGTACATATTGCACTTGTCTCTCTGGGTCTAGGTTACCTCACTCAATATGGTTTTTTTTCTAGATCCATCCATTTGCCGGCACATTTTAAGGTATCACTATTTTCTACCACTGAATAGTACTCCATTGTGTAAATATACCACATCTTCTTTATCCATTCTTTGGTTGAGGGGCCTCTAGGTTGTTTCCAGGTCCCAGCTATTACAAATAATGCATGATTTGCACGTGCGTGTGTGTGCACTCACATGTATGAGTGCATGTAAGTGTGTGGGTGTTGCATGTGTGGAGCCTATGTGTAGAAATCAGAGGACAACCTCGTGTCAGTCTTTGGACATCTTGGGCCTTTTGTTGGAGAAAAGTCTTCTGATTGGCCTGGAACTTTGCCAAGTCAGTTAGACTGACGAGAGAAGCATCTGCCCCCGTCTCTCATGGCACCTCTGCTGGGACTGGATGTGTGATAGCTTTGTCTGATAAGGCATTCAGTTGTGTAGTCTAGAGGTCCAAACTCAAGTGAGTACTTTAACAAGAGAACCATCTCCCAGCTGCATTCATATCAATACGTAATAATAGCAACCACAACTTGATGTTAATCATTGGGAATAGGAAGCATTTTAGCAATTAACACCAAATCGATGTCAATTTGAGCAGTCCTGAAACAAACAGAAACATTTGTTCAAAAAGCTTATTTTGAATTTTTCCTAAGATAAATTACTTGAACCATGAATAATTTCAGATTTTCCACAAACGGTCTCTTTTTAATAATTTATTTCAAAGACAACGATCAAGACAACTATAATTATGTTAAAAATAAACACCATGTGTTATATTCCCAGAACATAATAGCTTTGTGCGTGCTGAAATGTTTAAGTACGGCCCCAGTACTCATATTTATCCCTCTGAGAGTAATTAAAGGCAGATGGTACTTCAGTTCTCCAGATGCAAGAATACACATACAAAGCTTCCGAGCCAGGTGACTTTGTGCATGACCCTTTATTCTTCTCTTTGATAAGAATGATACTACTTTTTATAAAAGTAATTCAAGAACAATTCCTGAAAAGATGTTTTCTTATGGATTTATAAGAGACTTCACTTTTTAAATCATTAATTTATTTATTTTTGCTTCATTATATGAAATGTACAATGCAATTAATAGAAGTCAAGTTCTTCTATGATGCCAAATTCACTTGGAAATCATTTTATATTGTCAAAAGCTCATTTCAACTCTCTTGTACTTTAACTATATCTAATTAGTTAAAGAGTTACAATAATTTTGTTCTTTAGAAACTGAAACGGATATTAGCCAAAGCAATAAATTATGAATATTTGAAATGTCTTATTCTAAATTATGGTCTGTAACAATATTCAAAGAAACTTTCAGTGATAGTGGAAAAGCTGTATACAAGAAGGTGTGGGAAGACAAGGAGGAATAAGAGAGAGAGAAAGAGGGAGAGAGAGAGAGAGAGAGAGAGAGAGAGAGAGAGAGAGAGAGAGAGAAAGAGAAAGAGAGAGAGATTAACTTTCCTGTACTATATTCCGTAACAGCCTGGCAACTCTGGTGAAAATATGTCCCTCCCTTTTCTTATTTTATTATTATTAATATTTCAGATGTCTGTTGTATTGTAATGAGAGAGATCTGGAGAAGGTGTGAATTTTGGTGGGTGTGGAAGTGGGTAACACCAGAGAGCTTAGGGAAGGAAAACTGTGATCAGAGTGTTTTGTGTGAAATCTACCTGGTTTTACTAAAAAACAAGTCAATATTAACAAATGATCAATAACACTAATCATTTAAGACATTCAAATAGAAACCACAGTGAGGACTACTTCATACCTACTAGAATAAGTATTTGAGAAAGACGGGAAGATGAAGAGAATAGGTATGAATTGACAGAAGGAAATCTGTGCATGCTGATTGGAATGTGGATTGCTACAACCATTATGGAAAGCAATGAAACTTTAAGAAATTGAAATTTGAATGCAAAATTATCCAAAAATCCTATTTCTGTATATCCAAAGGCAACAAAAACCACTGTTTTAGAGAAAAAGACAGAAAAAAAAAGAAAGGAAGAAATTTGCTGACTGAGCTGTGGGAGAGCACACACAATAAAGAAGTTGCAGCAAGAATGTGAGAGCTAGAGTTTGGGCCCCTGCTGCCCACTTAAATGCCAGGCAGCCATGGCAGACCACCTGTCATCCTAGCATTCCTGGGATGCAAAGATATGGAACATTTTGACCAAGCTGTCTAGATAATCCAACTGGTAAGTTGGAGAACAATGGAAGAAGACACCTAATATTAACCTTTGATTTCCACATCCATGTACACACGTGCATATGCTCTTACCTGTTTTCACATACATGTGAACATACATGCAACACCCATACACATCTCAAACATACAAAAAATAAAGAATAGACACTACATATCATAAAACCCATACTGAGCTCACAACTTTGCAGTGTGAAGAATCAAGGTCCCAAGAAATAAACCTATACATCTTACTTAAGTCTAGGTATCATAATGATCGCTAATGAAATTTTACTTCAAAGTTGGTTTTCATTGTCTACATAACTTATCGTGTCATTATTGCTTATTAAATGATAAGAATCTCCCCAGATTTTTATGCAGTGTAAATGCATTTCAAAGTTATAATCCATTTTCTGGCATAACTTGGTTTTAATGAACTCACTCCTCTGTTTTTAATCTTCCCAGTTTGCACTCCCCCCTTTCCTCCAGTTTTCTTCTCCTTTAATCAGTTTTAGTATCCCAAATATTTAGAAAAAATGTTTTGAAAATCACAAATGTTCAAGAGCAAAGTTCTGATCATTCTTTTCTTTCTCTCTCAATCACCTTTCATATTTGATTATAAAAAGACTATACTTCTGAATTATTTATTCCAACTTCCCAAAGTTGTGTATTTCTGCCCCAACACAACTTTAGACTATTCTTCAGAAACAGTTGGAGAGTAGTTTCTGGATTTTTTACCTTAATTTATGCTTTATTTGTGCCTACTGAAAAAAATGAAAGAGGAGTGTCATTTTGCAATTTTACTCTCCTAAGAGCATCCAACAGGATCATGTGAGAACTCCTCTATGAGAGCAGAGACTGCAGAAGTAGAATAAGACACAAAGGAGATAACTGAGGTTCCTGTGTGGCCTCCCATAAATGTAAGAGGAAATTTTATAATTGTGTGAAAATTCCTACTTGATGAGAAAAAGAAATCAGCTAAATTAGAAATACACTTATCCTCAACCTTCACTCCAAACTGAAAATAATGTGCCTGGACCACTAACAAACAGTTATTATGTGAACTCTTAGGATGCCCTGCCCTTATTCTTATTCTCTGTCTGTCTGTCTGTCTGTCTCTCTCTCTGTCTGTCTCTCTCTCACACACACACAACACACACACACACACAGAGAGAGAGAGAGAGAGAGAGAGAGAGAGAGAGGGAGAGAGAGAGAGAGAGAGA
>NW_004949121.1:847964-855130 GCF_000317375.1 Microtus ochrogaster
GGGGGGGTATATATATGCAAATGTTCATGTGGATATGCACATGCATGCATTGTGGAAATCACTATATCAAGAAATTTTCATACAGAACATATTGAAACACTGTTTTGAAAAATCAGGAGAGAGAGAGAGAGAGAGAGAGAGAGAGAGAGAGAGAGAGAGAGAGAGAGAGAGAGAGAGAGCTAGGTGGGGTATAATTTTGAACAGAAGAGTTTCCTATCTTGTTTTTAATCTTCTAGTTTAAGTGTCAAGCACCGTGGAGGAACAAAACCAGCCTGACACTAATATGAAACATAGAATCCTTTAGAAGTAGAAAATGTAATAAAGATAGGTTTTCTCCAATCAAATCTTAGGGCTATGACTATAGAAGTAAAATCTGGGCCTTTGCCTAAAACTGCTAGAAGAATCATGGTTAAATTACAAATCCAAAGCACTTGATAAATACTGCTTTGTTTTGTATTATACTACTTTATGTAAACACATTGCATCTTTCAAAGAATGCTGAATTACAATAACTATTTCACTCCCTATGATAATAAGCATCAATTTGAAATGAACCACAGCTTCTTCCGAAGATGGAACAGAGGAAGAAAGCCAGAGAAAGTTCTCAGGGTTCCTGGTCTATGAGGAGTTTCAGTTGCAAAGTTAAAGTGATCCAATTGCAGCTGAATTTTCTTATTAAAAACTCTGACAGCACTGTGGAGTGAACTCGCCTTGTCTTACTGTGTTTTCTGTCACGTTTGGTTGTTGTCTCTTGGTGGCCTGTTCATTTCGAAAGGAAGATGGAGAGAGAGTGGATCCAGGGGAGAGGGGAGATGGTGGGAAGCTGGAAGGAGTGGTGAGATGGGAAACTGTGATTGGGATTGTATGTAAGAAAAAAAATCTATTTTCAATAAAATGAAAAGAATTATAAATAAAGAAAAGCATCAATTCATTTGTCATAGTCAAACTATGCTGTGAAACACTTAAAAAATTTTAATTTTTAATTTTCATAAGAAAACCAAGTTATTATACTGAGGGGTGTAAAAGAACCTAAGAATAGGCATCTTCACTGAAGTCTCTGCCATACAATTTAGGTGACCACAGGGCATTCATACTTTCTATAAAGGTCAACTAAATGGCAGATGAGGGAAAGGATTAGGGATTGGGTTATTAAAAACAATTCTTCTTAAAATTGTATAATAGTATTTGGATTTTGAATTGTTGATTTGATGTTGCCTGATATTAACTATGTTTTTTTTTCACACCTCTCCTTCACCTCCTCTCCACTTCTTTGTCCAGCTAATTGACAGCTTCTTCATACTGTGAAATCGCTAAAATGCTGCCTTCTCCTCAAGCTTCTATGTGGAAAAGTATTGCTCTTTGTTTCCTAGATGGAAGAGTAGCTTCAGAATATAGTGTCCTTTGGTTTTTGATTTTTTTTTCCCAGTGGTTCCTGTGCTCTGTGGCCACATCAATTTCAGTAAAGCCTGGCTACCATCAGTTCATGAACGGCAGAGTTTCAAGATCTTTGATGCCCCTTCCCTGACTCATATTTATGATCTCAAACACGTTTATTCCTAACTAAAGACATACTGGTTATTAGTGACTTTTGTGCCCTGAGCAAGTTCCCCAGTGTTAGCATCCATTCCTCAAAGTGCACAGGTCTGCCTGGATTCCTCTTACCCCCTCCCCATCCCTTGAAATTCTCCTCATCCCAGTCTTTATTAAAAACTAGCCTTGACTCAGTCACCTTCAGACCTCCAATGAGATCTAATTGCTCCTATACTCCCACCATGAATTTCAATCGCTTTCCTCAGTTATTTTTCAAAATTTGGCAATGGTATTACTGGGTTACAAGATTGCAAAGTTATTGACAGCAAATTTTATTTTACATATCACAATATAGATCTCCTCGAATAGACTCAGAGATGAATGTATAAATAGTCGATAAACTTACATGTTATCTTTGGAAATATAATTGGTGGATTGTGAATCATTGTAATGTATAAAGCACAAATGGATGGTTAAAAATAAAAGCTTGCAAAAGAAGAACACTCAAATGGCAGCTTTGAAATGGGATAGACAGAAAAAGGGGACTATTCTAAATATTTTTGAGACATAAGGAATTTGCCCTTGTTCAAAGGTCAATCAATTGTAAGTGACAGACAGATCAATACTGCCTTCTGCCTGGTCACCACAGCTAAATTCTGAACTGTGCATTCTTAACTCTTAAAACGCCAAGAATCAACGTAGCCTGAATGCGGATCTTTTTACCTGGAGACACTGGATCCTTAGAACAGAGTTATGAGATGAAAGTCTTTAATTTTGATTGTGGGAAATGTACATACAATCCAACTTGCTATCCTCCCTACTCTAAGTGTTTAGTCCTATAATATTGTGGTCTTCATATTCTTTCATAATTATGACCTTGTTTTAAAATGAGTGTTTTCCCATGTACAAATAATGTGTATGTGATGCTGGAAATCAAAAGGACAAAGTGAAATCTATTGATGGGCTAGCTCCTCATTGAAAATGCCCAACAGTTTGACAGACATCCATCTGTAATTTTGACCCCAATACATGAGATTTAAAAGCTTAACCATTTAGGTATATAATGCTTAACTGGCATTTTCATTGTCTCATTAAATTATAAATGTTTTCTTCAAATTCATGTTTGTTTGCTTTATTTCATTTCCAAGTTTTCACTATCAGAAGACGCATAGATCAACATTCCAAGACTGCTATTGCTAATAATATAGGTATTGCATCTTTTAGAAACTTTCAAAAACCCCATAGAGATTACTTCACCTTCTTATTCCTAGACTGATTGAACCCTGTCAATCAGTTGATAACATAGTTTTCTTCTATCTGTGAAGGTTTGAGAGAGGAGGTGCACGACATCACCATGGGTTCAAAGAACATCTCCCACATAGAGTGACAGCCAATGACTTCATGTTGTAATGAACAAATCATTGCACTTGTAACTCTGATGAGTTTCTACTGCTTCTGTTATGTTTACTGAGGGCTTTGAACAACTTTGGTATCTGAATAACACTACCATTCTCTTGAGCTTCTGGGCTGTAAGTGTCTATTTTAATTTGTATTTCTATTTTAAAGCTTATGCAGATAATTTTTACAATTTTTTATATTTCTAATTAAAATGCCTCTTACAATTCTTCGAGTTAAAAGAGTCTTATTTTCTTCATAAGAATGATATATATTATATAAATTCTAACATCTTATACATTGTTTTATTTTTTTCTTGGTTGATTGGAGAAACAGCTGTGGGCACATTCTTGTAAATTACTTCAGGATTATTGACATAAAAATATTTTTACAAATTTATTTATTTATTTATTTATTGGTTTTTTGAGACAGGGTTTCACATCTGTAGCTCTGGAGCCTGTCCTGGAACTTCCTTGGTAGACCAGGCTGGCCTCGAACTCACAGAGATCCGCCTGCCTCTGCATCCCGAAGGCTGGGATTACAGGTATGCGCCACCACCGCCCGGCTTACAAATTTATTTAAATATTTTTTATAATATAACTATATCAGAAGTTGCCAGTGCCATCAGGCATAACTTTGGCCTTTTTCTTAGTCCATTGATATAAGAAGTTCTTTTGACAATAATACACACACACATGCTCCAGATTCCTGAATCTTCTTCATGCTTGTCCACTAGATTCAGATATAATTTATTCAGCATCATTAATACTTTGGCCAGTGTTGCCTTTCTTACGCCAACATGTCACTTCTTAAATAAACTTGATCTTGTTAGCTAACAAAAAAAATCTATTGGAAAACTTATTTGGACTTCTATTACATTTTTACATGAGTTTGGAGAAAACTGTATATTTGTAACCCTACAGTGTTTTATTCTGCAAAACACTGTACCATTCTGTCTATTTGAGTTGCTTAGCAAATCTACTGTTTCTAAATTTCATTACATATTAATAACATTTTTTATTTGAACACCTCTGGAGTTCTGCCTTAAATATTGCCTCCTCTTTTAAATTTTTCTTTAACATGAGGAAAAACTTAGGTATAAGAACATTAAAAATAGGACATATGCAATGTGAGTAGCCCTAGTTAACTGAAAAGTGAGATAATTTGATGAGTTTTATTGCTATTGATCCAAATCTTTTCAAATTCTACAAGATCTTTTTAAAAATTATGGTCAGTTTGATGATTCTGACATAGGACTGCAGCACTTGAAAGGCAAAGTCAAGAGGATTACCATGATGTCAAGGCTAGCCTGTGCTACACAGTGAATGCCAGGCCAGACAAAGCTACTTGGCAAAACTATCCCAAAAAGTTACAAAGAAAAGAGTTGATACTATGGTGTTTATAACATGGAATGGGGCTTATTCAAATAAACTACACAGAAAGTAAATTGAAAAATCTTTAAATGCATTGCAACAGGCATGTAATTCTTAAAGTACAAATAAGCATATGACCTATGAGGGCATTCATGTAACTTTTTTTTTTTCTGGGACTGTCACAAGACCCTGGACAGCTACTTATCTGTGCCATTCCCTACAACTGCTGAGCATCTTTAGGAAGAGCAAAAGTGCAACAGTGTTACCTGAATCCCAATGGGATAGTTAAGTAGTTCCATGTGAATTAAGAAATCAAATTCAAACAAAAATATCTGTAGAAACTAAAGATTAACATGAATATATATTTGTTAATATTAATTATTATGACATTACTGGGACAATTACAGCCATTATTATCACACTTACAGGCATAAAGTTTGCTTTTAACAGAGAATCCAGGAAGCAATAGGCTCAGCAATTCCATTTCTTAGCTATTTTTAATTCGATAACCTAACAAAACTAATATAACAAAGAACATTTATTTTCTTTTTTCTTTTTACACATTTATTTTCATTCTTTTGACTTGAGTGTGCATGCTATAATTTCTCAAGACCAATATTTGTAAAGAAATGCAAGTAAACTGCAGTTTTGAATTTTATCTATCTAAAGAAGACTAATTTTTAAATTTTTTTAATAAGAATGGAATTTATAATAATAACTGGGAAGTATCTTCTCTGATTTCTTTGATTCAGGTTTATTTTAAAATCATTAATAGAATTATTCTTTGGGTCAAATTCACGTTTAGCAGGTTGTATCCATACAGTACATATGGACACACAAGCATAGACACGCACACACACAAGCATCTGAATTTGCTTTTGTAACTCGAGTGAGATGTTTTGCCCCTAATTTCAGGTGTTGGGGAAATAGGATTCCCTTTCTTCACTGTCCATAATAATATTGACATAATTGTTCTCCTTCTGTGTAGATAGAATATTTTCCTTATATGTTCTATAAAAATAATTATTGAGAGGTTCTTACAGATGAGGGTCATTTGAACCTGAGCTTTTTTTGTTTAAAAAATAATAAAAGGTTTATAAAACAACTATATTTAAACAATTTAAATATGGACATGATGTTCGAAATATATGTTTATGCTAACTTTGACACATTTTAAAATTTTTAAAATACAGGAATTTAATTGTCTTATAGTTTTCAAGTCAATTTCATTGTCTCTGATTATATGACGCATATACTATCAACCATTCTAATGCATTTGAAATATTTTAAATTAAAGTTTTCGAAACTTCAAATCTGAGCCATTTCCATTTTAACTGAATCTTTGAAGAATGAAGCAAAAATAAAACCAAGCCTGATAATGCAATACCAGTTGTAATCCCAGCTGTGTGTCGGGCTGAGGAGGAGGGATTAAAAATTAAAGGCCACTGTGGGCTACAGAGGAAGTTTAAAGACAGCCTGGGCAGCTTGCAAAGACCCACCTCAAAATCAAAACTGAAGAGAAGCCATAGCTGCACCTTATTGCTAAAGTGTGTGCCAAGGACTTTTGGGGCTCTGAGCTCAATCTTCAGCATAGCAAATTAATAATAATAATAATAATAATAATAATAATAATAATAATAATAATAATAACAGTGAATAAACAATAAGCAAAATATAGTTTAAACCTTGTGAAATGCTTTACTTAGAGGAGACTGAAGGGGAAGTCCTGAGGGCATCAGCTACCTTTTCTCCTGGCGTCACAGACACTCTCCAGATGCAGTGTGTATAAGAAGGGTAGCCATTTGGAAATCCTGGGGAGGAAAGGTTGCCACTGGACTCTTGTAGGGTTTCTCCACAAGCTGAAGGGGAAAAGGCATGAAATTATTTACCAGTCATTATGGAAGTAATGAATATAATGAATAGAACATTAAATAGTAATGCATATTTTTATTTCTTTTCTTTTTCTTTCTTATTTTCTTTCTGTAAGCAGTACTGACCTCTAACTATATCTTCAAACTGATCAGGAATGCATCACCCAGACTGACTACCCTTATAAATGAATTGTTTTTTATGTCTCTCTTAGAGAACTTCAGAATGCTTACCGGTGTCACTAAAGATAACCATAAAACAAGACTAGAGGTGATAAATAATTTAGCACATATAAAGTTGCCTTCATGGGAACACATCTCATTCATTCTTACAGCAGACAATCTCAAGGACATCTATATTTATCCAGGCTAGAGAAGACCTACTTCTGCGTTCCTGCAACCTTAAGAAACTTTCCTCTTTTTCTCACTAATATAATCAATGTGAATGAAGTCTATATTTATCAGTGATGTGTTGCTAATGTAAATGGTAATTTCATAGTAATATTCCTATTTAAAATTTGAAATTTAAAAATTCTTATGATAACTAATAAATATCCAATAATGATGATATAAAATGTCACATACAATAATTCATAATAAGAAAACAAAAAGTATTATGAAGAGGCAGAAACAATGGCTCAGTGATTAAGAACAATTGTTATTCTTGCAGAGGTCCTAGGTTTAGTCCCCAGCAGCCACACTGTGGCTCATAATTCTCTGAGCTATAGTTTAGGGGATCTGATGCCCTCCCTCTTCAGGTCTTTGTGACTACCAGGCACTCACATGCAGAGACACATGTAGGTAAAACACTCATATACCTAAAATAAAAATAAAGACATCTTTAAACACTATCATGGAAAATAACTGTTTTCTAGAATGTTTTATACATGTTACTTTTTTTTAATTTATTTATTTATTGAGGATTTCTGCCTCCTCCCCGCCACCGCCTCCCATTTCCCTCCCCCTCCCCCGGTTAAGTCCCTCTCCCTCATCAGCTTGA
>NW_004949121.1:855230-857853 GCF_000317375.1 Microtus ochrogaster
CCCCCAAAGCCAGCACGTGCAGTTTTTTTTATTTTTATTTTTCTTCTCTTTATTAATACGTATAGATTTCTAGAAGAGTGACTATATAATTTTCTCTTTCTAAGTTTGTATTACTTTTAAAACTAAGCATCAGTCACCTGGAATTGCAAATTGTCAGCTACAGGGTCTCAAGGCTTGTTGTAGCCCAATGGACACAATTGCATTAGTTTTCCCATAACTTTTGCAATGCAATGTCCCCCGATTCTGGGTGGATTTATTAAAATCTGTAAGAATTTCTTGACCACTTCAGCCAGTTATCTCACAACCTTCATTCAATAATCTGAAAACAAAGTGTTTTCCCAATTGGAGGATATTGCACTCAAAACAGAGATATTCCCTGGATCTGAGGCATAACTCTCAGCATCTGATGTGAACTCTCATCTCATCAAATACTCAATAAATTATGAATGACTGTATATCTTGTGTTAAATAAAAAAAAGATAATGACTCTGCAAACGTATAACAGAGCTATAAAAAGAGTCTGAGATGATATAAATATTTATATTATCAGCAAAATAGACACTAAGTTTGTACAACAAAGTAAGAATGAGCAATGCTTATTCTTACAAAGAAGACAGATAAAAGGAATCAGAGAATAAAATGAAATGCTCAAGGTCAGAAGCACACAATCTAACACAGTTAATGAATGATCATGGTCCTTGATAAGTGCTGTTACAAAGAGATTTAGAAGACTTTATTAACATTTTAACACATACTTCAAAGAAAGATGTGCTTAGATGTTAATTAATAATGGGGCAGTTGAATGTGTTTTATAAAAAAATTATATTTTTCCACTTTTTATAAAGAAATCCCATGAGAAATCAAAGCCTCTCTTAGCCAAAATGAAATTTAGATTGCATTTCCTACAGTAGAATTAAAACAATAAAATATCTGATTCACAAATCTTTACAAAATATACTGTTCTTACTAAAATTAGATTCTCCTAAAGTAAAAATCAAAACATAACATAATTTTAAAACTATCACTCTATAAATTACAGCCTGATTACAATGTAAAAAAAAAGTAATAGCCTTTCAACTGAAGCTTTATTCAGCATTTGAGATTATTTTTCTAAAAACATCACTGTCTCTTGCTCACAGTCTCAACCTACCACACCCTTGTTTGATTTATGCTCAAATATAGAAATCAAACTTTGGCTAGGTATGGTAGCTCACATCTGCAATCTCAGCTCTCTCGAGCCTGAGGCAGAAAAAGTACCTTGGGTTGGAGGCAAGCCTAAGCTACAAAGTGACACCCTGTCTCAAAATAGCATCATTTAAAACCTGGGGGGTGGGGTGGGAAACAACAGTGTCAGATGGCATGATTTATTCAAATGCTTGTCCAGTAACAGCAAACACAGGAATGACAGGGCAATTTTAATTCCAATCCTGTTACTTAGTAATCTTAAAATAACAGCAAATTTTAAAAGCTTTCAATCAGATTTCTTGCCCTTTAAAACATATATGTTTCTAATCAGATTTCATGTGGCTTTGTTACGGTCAAAGATAATGGCATGACATTTTTTTCATCCTGAAATACTTCTACCTTTAATTAGGAAAACTGAGGGATGAGAGCATGATTGTATAGGTGAAGATTATAACAACTGCCTCAATAATAGTTGGGGAAATGAAAATAATGAAATATAATGAGATAAATTCTTGTTGCTGTTTGTAGTGCTGGAGCTTGAACCTGGGACATTGTGTATGCAAGCCAAAGCTTGTGGCCAGGCTGACCCAGAAAAGATTTAAACTTGCAATCCTCCTGTCTCTGCATCTCAAGTAGTTAAGATTGAAAACCTGGACAAAATCTCCCAAGAGACAGTTTTTATGATCAGTGTTCCAAAAAAATCCACTGTGGCCCACTCACATTTGAGTTAGATACTTCATGTACATCCTTCTTTAATATAAAGATTCCAATTTATAATATAAAATGGAGTATTTTTTAAAAACTACAGCCTCATCTTTTAATAATGAGGCTAAATTTATGATGGACTTCTTAATCATCTACAAATATTTGTCCTGTCAAATGTCTAAAGTGTCCAACAAATGTCAAAAATTTCCCTTCTCCAAATTTTGCAGGAATAAATTTATAGTTTTACTCATGGTAAGAAAGCATAAGTATCTATACAATAAAAATATATATAACAACTTAGGGCCCCTTAATGCATTATAATTATTCATTTCAGTCTCATTCAAACTTTGAATTTTGGATTTTTTTTATTTGAAACGTTTCTCAAAAACTGGTAGTGGCTACATATATAGCTCAGTCAATGAAGTGCTTGCCTAGAATTCTTGAAGTCCTGTCCACATAACCAGGTGGGTCATTGCATGTGTATAGTCCCAGAACATGGAGGAGGGAGGCAGGAGGATCAAAGCTTACATCATCCTTAGCTATGAACCAAGTTTGAGGTTGTCAAAAAGAGACCATGTTTGTACTTGTTTCCGCCATGAGATTCCCTTTCCATGCAGTGTTTTACACACACACACACACACTATATATATATATATATAATTATATATATATATATATATATATATATATATATAGTGACCGCTTTGCGGTCAGCCTCTGATCTGTTGCGCCA
>NW_004949121.1:857953-859396 GCF_000317375.1 Microtus ochrogaster
TATAGTAGCCATTTATTTTGTCTTTATTTGTGCTGGGCTGTATATTTTGTTATATTTCATTTAATTTCAAACTGTCCAATATTTCATATTTTCTTTTCTTTATCTTCAACATCCAGCACACTAGCTTTCACATAATGACTCTGGATTATGCATTCATATCAATTGAGCACCTAATTTATAGCATGTTTTAATGTCAACGAGTTCCTGGGAGATCTTATAGTCTAGTGTGGGAAATAAGTGATATAGTAACAATTATGAGAATAAGATATGAGGGCAATGATCAAACAATTGTTTTGCAACTGTGGGGAAATATAGAACAGGGGACATTTGACTAGGAAGACATAAAGAGTGGAAATTTTCAGTGTTCCAAATGAATTAAGATGCCAAAGCAAATTTCATCATGATTCTAAGAGAAATGGTGAGAGGCAAGGCTGTAGAGCAATGCCTTTGAAGAGGCTGAAAAGAGAAACAGGACAAGTTTGGAAGATGATCCCTTGAAAGGGAAGTTAAACTTTTCTTAAAAATGTGAGAAGAAAGATTTGCATTTTGAATGTCACTTGGACAGCATTGCTGGAATCAGAAGAGGCAAAGAGAATGGAGAATGGGAAAACGTCAACTGAAGACTGGCTACTATTAATGCAATGAGAAGGGTTCATACTCAGACGGGAGTGCACAGCTGCACACCGGGAAAGCAGGAATCCAAGAACCAGATGACTACACAGAAAGAGAGGAAGGAGGAAAGTGGGATCTCCCTCGCATTCTGGCTTGGGCTATGAGATAGGGTGTGCTACTGTTCACTGAATGAGGAAAAGTGTGCTGGGTAGAAGAATAAATGCACCCATGAAATAGCAGGAGAAAATGAATGAATGATAATCGTAAGGTCTTTCAATGTATTCTAGGCAATAATTGCGTATGTGTGTGTAACTGTAATAACAGATTACAAGAAATGTTTTCAATATATATTCCTTATTCCTATAAAATTAGATAATACTTATTTGAAGAAATTAACAACATATACATTGTGAATACTATTTTAATATTACAAGCTATTTTCAGTTTTCTTGAGGAGAAATGGATGAGAAGTATAACAGAAAGTATGAAGAATTGAATAAATCAATGAATGCTACCCTAGGGAACCAAGGAAAAACAATCAAACAGATAATGAAAACAGTTCAAGATTTGAAAACTGAAATGGAGGCAAAGAAGAAAACACAAACAGAGGGCAGGCTGGACATGGAAAATCTAGGTAAACAAATAGAGACTAAAGAAACAAGCATAACCAGCAGAATACAAGAGTTAGAAGAAAGAATCTCAGATTCTGAAGATAACATAGAGAAAATAAATGCACTGATCAAAGAAAACAGCAAGTCCAACAAACTCTCATCACAAAACATTCAGGAAATATGGGACACAATAAAAAGACCAAACCTAAGAATAATAGGA
>NW_004949121.1:862776-865907 GCF_000317375.1 Microtus ochrogaster
TTATTTGCAGATGATATGATAGTGTACATAAGCGACCCCCAAAACTCCACCAAAGAACTTTTACAGCTGATAAACACCTTTAGTAATGTGGCAGGATACAAGATCAACTCCAAAAAAACAGTTGACCTCTTATACACAAAGGATATGGAAGCAGAGAGGGAAATCAGAGAAGCTTCACCCATTCTTAATGATGTTTCTATAAATCTACTTTCAAATGTACCTCTCATGTGATTCCAGGTGTGACAAATACATGCATGTTATCTAGAGAAATAACCAAAGTAGTTTCATACAGAAAGTGCCCATTTTGGTTGATATTAATTAAATAGTGTATCAAATATCACACGACTAATGAGGTTTGTTCATGTGTTTCTGTCACATTGGTGTCATTGTCTTCTAGCAATCTTTGCTATGAAATTAGTGACAGACATAATAATAAAGTAATGCTGTATACACATATGTAATGTCCATTTAGACATTTATCAATTTATTTCAGTATTAAGGATTAAGTCTAGGACCATGACATATTAGTATTCCTCTACCACTGGAATAAATCCCCAACTTTCTCAAGTGGCCATTGAACTCAACCTGATGGCGAGGCACATTCGGACTTTATGATTCTCTTTTTTATCCTCCTAACACCTGGCATGTCAGACCTGTGCTACAAGATTGAACACATTTTAAAGGGTATTTATTTAATTATGAATCTAACATAAGTATCATGAAATAAACTAATCAATGATATTAAGTAGAATGACTTTCAGCATATATGAGAATTGATAAGCAGTTTATATTCAAAACCATTAAAGTTTATTTTCAATATTGAGTCATTAAGATGCAAAGGTGTTAAGTGCAGGTTTAAATTGTAACTGTATAAATCTCTTGAACATTATTAGGCCCAGATTTTAGTACAGCTATTACAATAAAATTTTAAGGAACATTCTTAAAATTTTCCTCCAGAAAATTTGATTTCAACAAATAAACCTCTTTTCTTAGAAAAGGTCTAATAAAATATATTGTCTCAAATCAGTAAATTAATGTCAGCATTGACACTGAATTATAAACGTCCTAGTCATTCCCTGTGTTTATTCAACTGATTCACTTTTTTTCTTGGTGTATTTCTCTAGTTTTAATCTATTCAAAGAGTCTATGCCATATGTCCATGAACACGTTTTAATTTTTGAAAATGAACCCACTTGCATTCTCTTATTTCCTAGAAAGAAAGTATCCATGATAAACTCCATATTTCATGGCTGATTTAATGTAAGAACCCACAAATATTTTGTATATAAATGGTTTTTTTAAGTATTATCCTAAAATTTTGATTAATGTGTCTATAATATTCTCAATTTTCTGAAAAAAAATATTACTACTTCTGTGACCATTTATGAGTTTAATTATCAGTCCAAATTTCAGAAGTATATTTAAAAAATTCCTACTGGGGTAAGAGAAGCTTCAGCAAACAATCTTATAAAAGCTTTCTGTTTGATAATGTCAGAGACTAAGCTGAGATATACTAGAGGTATATGCAATCCAAATACTTTTCATCTGGATTACAGGGATTCTTTTCTTGTTTCATTAAGACACTAATATGTATTCTTCCTTTAGGACTTTTTCTTGGTGGGGGTTGGATTTTTGAGACAGGATTTCTTTGTGTAACTGCCCTGTCTGTCCCAGAACTCACTTTGTAGACCATGATGGCCTGGAACTCCTCTTGAGTGTTGGGATGAAAGGTGCACACCACCATGCCCTGTCCATTAGGACATTTTAAATTAAGAACTTTCATTCATCATCCTATTTAATGTTATTTGACAGATCCCTATTAACAAGGTTGACATAAACTTTTACAGAATATATTTATAAATCCTTACTAATAAAAATTTTAACTTGTGTTTTGCTGATAATGGTCTTTCAAATACAGATCATTCAGAATCTAACAATGTGGGGGGTACCTATTGATGCATCCCTATGTGTGTGGGAGTTCTACCCATGTAAACATAAAGAGGCCAAAAGGAAGATGCCTTGAGTCAAAGGTCTTTCACTGTATCAGAAACTCCTGAGTGGACGAGCTGGTTGTTCTGCAAGCTTGAAACCACCTGTCTCTTGTTCCTCAATGCTGGGGCTACAGACACACACAGCTTGCTTAGATATGCAACTGGGTGCTGAGGATTCAACTCAGGTCTTCGTGCTTGTACTGCAAGTGCTTTTACATATCAAGCCCCTTTTCATTTCCCAGAACTTGATTGTGTAAGAAAGCCTATTCTTCTTAATATTGGCACAGACACAGCATTTGACTACAAAATTGCCTGATTATTTAGTAATGGCAATCAATTCTTTTTGGTGCTTTTTGACTTCTGGCAACTTGTCTCCATCACAACATTCTAAAATTCTCATTATCCTCATTTAGGTTACCGAATTGGAAATGTGCATGCCATTTGTGAAAATAGAAATGGACAAGAGAACAGTTGAAGAAATCAAGGCCTGATTCTCTGGTGAAGCTCGGGGATGAATACAAATCTCCTGTGTTTGTTGTGCAGTACCTGGACACCGATACAGCTTTCTTGCTTGTGCAATGTCTCCTTTGCTTAACCTGGTCCGTTGACCAATTGCAGGACGAATGCCATTGTCATCACGAGAAGGGAGTATTGTGTCCAGAAACATCCCCCTGGAAAAGCAGAAGCAAACCATACCTAAGTCACCAAATTAGAAGTAATGTAGCCATAACAAACATAGTGGTCATTACTTCTAAATCTCATCAGTAGTAGGCTGAACTTAAGGCAGAATATGAGGTTTTCCAAAAACTCTAATCAGAGCAGGGAAAGTGTGTAAAAATGGTTTAACTTCCAGAAAGTCAGGAGTACATTTTTTTTAGATATATGTTATATGTTTTTAGAAATAAGGTTTATTTGCCAATAATGCACAAAGGACATTGTGACTTTTGTTTTATTTCCCATATTGATCCCAGAATCTTTTAGATCACCAGATTGCGAAAAAAAAAAATATGAGGTTACTAAAAAACTCAAGAGCAAAAAGTTAAAGTAACCCACAAACCTATGAACACCTGATTTTCGATAAAGGAGCTAAAAGTATACAATGGAAGAAAGAAAGCATCTTCAACAAATGGTGCTGGCACA
>NW_004949121.1:867347-878957 GCF_000317375.1 Microtus ochrogaster
GGGAGGAGTGGGAGGCTGGGAGGAGGTGGAAATTTTTTTTTCTCAATAAAAAAAAAATCTTTAAAAAAAAAAGAAAAAAATAAAAAAATTTAGTTAAACTAGCCAAAGCTAACTCTTTCTGCGTTCTAAATATTACTGCAGCTTGTGTTAAAGAATAAGAACAGAGTAATCAATTATAGATAACATGTAAATCAAATGCACATATTATTTAGCAAGATAAAATCAATAAATAAAAAGTGTTACTGATAGCTTATTAAACATTAGGTACAGATAGAACCTTTTGGACTCAAAGTTGTGGTGAGAAGTAGCTATTTTCCAAATATGCACTGAAAATATATTCTAACTTTGTGATGTTAATCGAACATTTTTAACCCAGAAGAAATGGTGAATGGACTGGAAAAGCCTTCAAAATGGCTAGAAGTTTTGAATGTAGACATGAATTTTTAAGGAAAAAAAATCAGAATAGACGATTTTTCACTTGGCATAAAATCTATTAAGTTAATTAATGAAAATATAAAAATATTTTAAGTTGGGATAAGCAAAGAGATATTCTATTCCAAAGTATGAAACTGAACATATTGCTCTTGAATTGCAGGTCACAGAACAGCGTTTTTGGCTCCATTTATTCCTTCCATTAGAAAACATTTATTAAGCACAGTTCTAGGCCTGAATTGACAACAGTAAATTAAACAAACTGGAGTTCTGCCTTTGTGAAGCCATTTTACTGTGAGAGGGATGTAAATCAAAATCACAGCAGAGTGTCCTCCCACCCTTGGCTTGACTCTTGCTAGCAAGACAACACAAACCAAAAGGCTCCTGGGAGGCCCCTAAGGGTGGACAATTTTGCCTACTTAGTGGGATTGCAAAATGGCGGAAATCAAAACCTAAAAGTCAAACTAAAATGTGACTTTACATTACAGCTTCCTGGGATGGCAGAGGAAGCAATGGGAAGCAACCCCTCTCGATATATCTGTGAACCCTGCTCATCACAGTGCTATGTAGGCCACCAGAAAGTGGAAGCAACTTCAAGTATCCACTAATGTGTATGTTTGTGTTCATCCACATACATACATACAAACACACACACACACACACACATATGCACTCAAACACACAAACACACATTCACATGCACAAACAGACAAACACATGAAGAGAAGCACGCAGACACACATGCACACACACAGGCACATACAACACACACACAACAATATTATTCATCAGTATCATGGAAATGAACCATGTTGCAGTAAATCTGAAGGAAATAATCCTAAATGTAACATGGTGGTCACAAACGGACAAGCATATGTGATTTCAATTAAAGAAAGTGTCCAAAATAGTTGAATTCACAGAATTGAGAAATAAAACTATACTCAAGGTGCTGGGAGGGTAAACAAAAAGGGGGAGTAGGGTTGTCTAACAGGCACCACCATTTCTATTTTGAGACATAAAACATTCTGGGGATGTATTTTATAACAGTGAATATATTTAACACTACTAAAGCAAACAGCTTAACATGGTTGAAATGATAAATTTTTATTATATGGTTTTGACATAATTTAAAACAGCAGCTTCAAATATTTTTGAGGTGCCAAAATTGTCATTTCCTGAAATTATTTGTTTAAATATGTTATGAAGCAATCTCTTTACAGATTCAAACTAAGTTATTATCAACTAGATCAATCGGATAACTATCTTTCAAATGGATAAATACAACCTTTTAAAATGTAGATTTTTAATGAAAATTGATAAGATGAATTTTAAAAGGTTGTTGTAGCCACAGAGAAACCCTGTCTCGAAAAATCAAAAAAAAAAAAAAAAGATAAGATGAATTTTGTTGTTTGAGAATTTTATGCATGTATACAATATGTTTTGGCCAAATTCACAACCATTCATTCTCCTCCAATTTCTACCAAACCTACTCCCTACTATCTGTTCTCAATTTCATGTTCTCAGTTGTCTGGTTAGCACTGGCAGAAGTTGTATTTAGAGCCATCTCCTCTACCAAGAACAGCTTATCAGATGCCACACTTGTGGGAAGAAAAAAAAACGGATCATGCCTCCCTAGTAGGGATCAATTGTCAACTACTCCTCAGGAGTGGTGGGACTCTTCCCTATTCCATGCTGGGATTTGGGTTGGTTGACCTTGTGCAAGTGTGCCTACAGCCACAGCAGCAGAGAGAGGAATGGGATAGTTTTAGAACAGTAAGGATATTCAAGTTTGACAAAGTAAGACAATGTGGGAGAAACAGGCTACAGGTACCCACAACATGCTGTTCCATAGTGGCAGTTACAAATAACGCACAAAGGACAAACTAAGGGAAGTCAGACAATTCAAACTTAAGATACACCATCCACGAAGACAAAAAAAAAAATTTTTCTTATTGTTTTGGCTACTCTCCAGCCCCTCCCATATTCCAAAGAACTAAACCTCAGGTTAATTCTGAATGATTCATTTGAGAGCCACGGTAAAGAAGTCTTGTCTGAACTGAGACCCACACAGCAATTTCTTACATATTTCTGTGGAAAACTTAATTCTATTCCAACTTTTAACCTAATAATAAAATTTTATAACTCTAATTTCAGCCCAGATTTCTGGGTGTATTTTTTTTTTACCAAAACTTAAATTCCCATTCCAGGAACAATAAATACTTGAACGATGCTCTGTTTGAAGAGATGTATCATGAATAAATGTGTCTATTGTATGAACTTGAGAAGAGAACCCTCTTCAAAGGCTGATAACAACAACACTTCTGAAGGTCTAATCTTTTAATAAAGAAAGTTTTACTATGTACTCATATTTTAAGGACTCATTGGCACACTTTCATTTAGATATTCATTTAAAAAAATGAACCTAGGAATAAATTTGACTTTGTCTTTTCTTTGTAACACTCTTTTTTAAAAAAAAAAAAAGGATAGAAATGAACTGTGAAGTGGACGGAGGTGAACAACAATAACAGACAGTGAGAAAATGGGCATGCAGTTCCAAAATGAGCATCCGTAATTGGAAAGGAGAGAGATGGGGGACTTGGTGTTGGAATTCCGACTTCCTTACCTGAGAGCTATTTGTTTGGTAGAGTAGATCAAAACCCAAATGCATTACAATTCAAATAAGACAGTTATAATTAATACAATTTTAAGTGCGTAATTGGAGTGTTACTATCAATTGTAAACTACATGAAAGCAAGTTATCTTCCGAGCATAATCTTTGAGTTTTCATCTACTTAAGTCAAATCTGCAGCATAAGTGGTTCAAAAAGCCTGTGCACACGACCTAAAACATATGGTATGGCATCTCCATATTTGATTTGTGAATTCTCAATCTTTATTAAATAATACTTTACCAGTTTAAGATGCTGGGCGGTTAGATAATTGTTTTCACTGAATATTTAATAACTCAAGGATATAAAATCACCTAACTCATCTGTACTATTCTCAGTATCGCTTTCAGTGTGTGCTTTTAATAAGAACTGGAAAAGAGTGTTTTAAACATCTTTTGCATGAACATCTGCTCCATTTCTTTTGCCCCAGGGCAGTGATATTTGAAAGTGGTTCTAGTTCTAAAGATAAACATAGCTTTGTGCACAGTCACATGAGAAAAGGAATTAAAAGTCAAAAGGTATAACCTGAGAGTCCAACCTTGAGAAGGTGTTCCTGGCGTAGTGCATAATGCTGTCGAAGTCATATCTTTCCCCGAGAGAGTTCACTTCTCCAGGCTCCATCTTCAGAAAGTTGTACTCTTGCCCTAAGAGTCCAGGAAAAACAGAAGACTTCTAAATGAAAGAAAAGAGAACAGAAATCTGGGACCTACTTTTGGGTTTTACTAAGTGACTGGTGTTATTGTTTGTTTTTATACACATATCCATTCATACGCAACAAAAGCAAAACCATATTTCCCCACAATGTCTACTTGGAACATCATAGTGGAATGGAACAATGACCTAATTTCTACAAAAGAAGATAAAAGTTGAGCATGCTGTTCTTCCACATACTATGTATCCATCTCATAATATTTTTTTCTTTAAAATTATATTACTGGTGTGAGTGTTACACAAATAATTATAATTTGTAATAATTATTTACAACCACAATCTAACACAAATTCAAATAAGGTCTTCACACAAATTCCATTTTTATCATAGTCACCTATGTTGCATGTAAACTTAAAGTCAAAGTGTGTGCGTTTTTAGTCATTACTCTTGAAAAACCACCTAATCTCAGGCTTCTGACTCACAGCAAGTCATAAATGCATAAACAATTAGCCTGCCATGTGGTTATTTTCAGCTTGGGATCTTCCCGCTGTGGTAGTTCCAGTCAATCAGGAAACTTCATCCAGTAACTGTTCTTTTTCCTGTTAGCCTGAATGTTTAATCAAAAACAGTATTCAGAGGTATAATTTTCCAGCATTGAATATATTTACTTATATATCTATTTTTATTATGTTCACATTTCTTCCTTGTTTTGCCATATCTAAAGTTTTTTGTTTATTTTATATTTTTTAGTTATTGCAAAAAAAATTTCCTCCTCCCTGTTCCCCATTTCCCTTCCCCTCCTTGCACACATCACCCCTTCCCGCCACTCCTCTACCCCTCTCCCCCTCCCCCCTACTCCATTCCCCCTCCCTCTTGAGAATGAAGAGCAGTCCAGATTCCCTGCCCTGCGGGAAGTCCAAGGTCCTCCCACTTCTATCCAGGACCAGGAAGGTGAGCATCCAAACAGGCTAGGCTCCCACAAAGCCAGTTCATGTATTAGGATCGAAACCTAGTGCCATTGTCCTTGGCTTCTCATCAGCCTTCATTGTCCACCATGTTCAGAAAGTCCGGTTTCATCCCATGCTTATTCAGTCCCAGTCCAGCTGGCCTTGGTGAGCTCCCAATAGATCAGTTCCACTGTCACAGTGGGTGGGTGCACCCCTGGTGGTCCTGACTTCCTTGCTTATGTTCTCCCTCCTTCTGCTCCTCAATCAGCAACTGCTTTCAAATATTGCCTTCCTTATAAGTTTGTTTTGTTTCCTTGGTCCACATGATGAAAATGATTGGCAGACAGTGAGCAATACAAAAATTCCCTAACAGCAATCCTCTCATCTACTTGGTGCTTAAAAGAAGTTTCAGAAATATCACCTCTTTTTATCTCACTCTTAATGATGTAAAATGAACACTGGAAACTGTTTCAAGCTCCTAGATATTTCACATGGCAATATACATTTTCTTTTATTTTCATCTTCTGATTGCATCGTTCTAGAAAAAGGATTTATTCGCCTGGTTCTGGATACCATACTCCGTTAACTTTTTTCTTATTTCATAGATGTTACTGTAATCTTCAGAAGGCATTTTCTAATTATTGCTTAGGTTTTGTTGCTGTCCAATGCAACCTTTTCTTGCTGTTCTCTCGGGTTGCCCTGAAATAGTCAAATGTACTACTAAAGGTTTATCTTTGGATAGTCCTCCAAATCCAGTCCTGTCACACTCCTTTGTTTCTAAAGAAGATCATCACAGGCTTTTCCAATAAAAAATTAGGAAAATTGAATTGGTGTTTGTCATTATTTCTTTCACAAAAACATTGTGTTTACTCCGTGTTTCCTGCTCCATTTGGTAGTGCCAATGTTTGTACTCTGGCCTGGAATAAACTTTTGAAGACTTCCACGCATGTTCCCCTTAAAGAATTTTGGAGGTTATGTGCATGTCTTCTTCTTGTCCTTTCATGTTCAAATGGTGAGGAGCTCCTCATCCACAGAAACTATTTATTCAGGATTCTGCTGGTTCCAGCTTCATCCTCCCCACCCCAAGTTAAAGGTCCCACAGCAGGCAGAACTTTTCAGATCTGGTCTTTGTTTACAATCCATGATGGTTATAATGAGAATAGTCTCCATAGGCTCACATACTTGAACACTGGGCCCTCAGTGGATAGAACTGTAGGAAGAGGTGTGTCATTTGGGGCGGGTTTTAAGGTTTCAAAAGTCTTCATAATTCCCACTTGGATCTTTCTTCCTCTGACTTGCAGATAAAGCTGTAAGCTCTCAGCTACTGCTCCAAAGCCATGCCTGCCTGCCTGTTAATGCTTTCTGCCATGATGAGCATGCACTGCAAATCAAATCTTCTGAGACCATAAACCCCAAATAAACTCCTGCTTCTTTAAGCTGCCTTGGTCAGGGTGTCTTATCACAGCAATAGAAAAGAAACTAAGGAACAATCTTCCAATTATTTCCCAGGAGAGGGTAAGGCATAAATTTCTGAGACCTATACAGATGATTCTGATTCTCAATAATCTAATCTCCCTGGGAAATTAATAATTAATAACCAGTCCCCCTCCTATAATTTGCAATAGAGCAGGAGGACAGAGCTAAAAGTTGTTATGAGTTTCTAAGCCTAAATATTTCATCACCCTCTTAATTCATGTTTATTTCTTTTCTTTTTAATATTTCTTATCTCTAATTTTGGAGACAACTGTCTTCAGTTGCCAAAAGTAGTGTTTGTTATGTTTATTTTAGACTCTGCAGTATTGGCAATGAATGGCTATTATTCATCTTTATACAGATTTCTGGCATTTTCCATAGCAGTATCTCCACAGCTAGTGCTGCAGAAAGCAGAATGGAGTAGATGACGAATGAGCAAAGACATAAATGATATTTATTACGGAATACCCTAAGAAATTCAGCATAGTCCTTTAATTGTCAGTGAATAGGAAAATAAGACCCCCTTTGACTCTGCATATACTTAGAAGACACACTACACCAAAATGCCAAACAAGAATTGGAAATTTTTTCAAATTAAATGTACTGGTATTTCTGAATGAGACTTAAAAGAAACATAAAATTTGACAATAAGTGTATAAGTGTAATAAGTATTGTCACTCACAAGACTCTAAGAGAAAATTAGATTTTTTTTACCATTTTAACTAGTGAAAACACTCTTTAAAATTTTGTCCTTAGAATAATCAAGTCTAAGAAAAAAATCTCCAATAAACTATTAAGATTATTTTGGGAATGACTCATTTCACTGGAATTTTCTCTAGAAATAACACCTGACACAGCATTGATTCCAGTAGCTATAACACATGATGCAAACCCTGAACCCCATTACAGTCTAAATAGCATAAATTAAAGAACTAAGTATTAAAATAGGTTTATTGAAATGATTATCTTATCAGCTTATTGCTCGAGAGCTCATGTCCGTTCATGAAAACCACCCATATTTAAAACAAAATGCCTATATCATAGGGGGGAAAGCTTGGAAATAACAAGTTTTAATACAGTAAAATGTTGACTATAGTACATTAAGAAAGGTCTGCATGGTTTATAAATGTAGGTTTGCAGGTCCCCAAAGTTCTCACCTGGCTGGATATTCTCTCTTATGATGGTGACATGATTGTCTCTGTCTGGGCGGGTGTGTTCGTGCCAAAAGCCTATCACATGGCCCAGTTCATGAACAACGATTCCAAACTTGTCACAGTTCTTCCCAATAGAGATAGCCTGAGGGCCATTTCCCCGCCGACCAACATAGGAGCAGCATCTATGAAAAGTGGACAGCAGGACAAGGACTTGTGAAGAGCAGACCACTGGACTCGACAGCATGGAATTCCCAGAAAGCAGCAGTGGCCACCTGTAGAGCCTGGCATATTCTGAATCAGGACAGCCTTTTATTAATGAGTTTTAAGCTCATGTATGATCAAACTCTCTCAGTAACTGAATGCTTGGCAATTACCTTTATATTGCAAAGTAAATTTTCCAGTTTGACAGCATTGGGTAGTTAGATCAGAAACAATTATGATAATAATGATGCAGAATGTTGTTGAAAAGAATATGTACCCTACAATATCTGCATCTATAATCACTGCATTATCAGTGTAACTATCTGCCAATATTCCAATATGACTTTATTTTAAAATTGCTTTTATCCTTTAGAGAAAGAAAAAAAATCCATCTGTGAAAAACATTGGCTATTAAAAATATAAATTAAACTTCTTACCAAAGAAATAATTCTGAAACATAGAAAATGATTTTTATAAATCAATGAAAGGGATGGTAAAATGACTCAGGGCTGATTTGCATGCCACTGCAGATGTAAGGACCACAGGCCAGATTCTTAGACCCGTGGAAATGTCAGGAGCCGGAAAACCATTGTAAACCTAGTCTCTGATAGCAAACACCAGGAACATACCAGAGCAAAATGGGGAAAGACACAGAATATCCAATGGGCCACTTTGTGGTTTGATTGAGAAACCATTCCTCAATAAAAAGGAAGAAGAGTCATTGAGGACAGTTCTCAACATCAACCAAGACCTCCTTATGCACGTACACACACAAACTAAAGTAGAAGAAAATGCTAATTGAAGGGTCTGGACAGGATTGCTGAAAGGAAAAATATTTCCTCCAGTCCTGAATGTGTATGGTTGATTCCCAAGGTCCATGTAATAGAGAGAAAGAGGGTCCACTCTGGAAAGTCATTCTCTGATCTCCACCCGTGTGCCATGACATGCATACCTACACAGATTGGCACACACAAATAAATAAACATAATATTACAAAAGTTAAATAAAGGTGAATCACCTGTAGTTAATAGTTAACTGGAGGAAGAGGCTCAATCAATGTCTCCCCAAAATCCACCAAAATATAACCTCTGGTGAGATCTTGTTTAAAATGTGGCTTTGAAAAATAAATTGGTCGTGGGTACAGATTCCTTAGTAGTAAGATCAAAGCCCTTAAGAAGAAAGTTCTAGAAAGCTACCGTCAACCTTTCCACCACGTAAGAACACAGCATAAGCATATTCACTTAACATCCAAGGAATGTCCTCACAGACACAAATCCAGAAAGTTCACAGTCTAGCAGTTACCTAGACTATGATGTTCAGTGACATAGCACTGTGTAGGCTATGACAACTTATGAAGGAGACTTTCCTATTGATAGATTTTGCAAACATTATTAGACTTCTATGACATGTGTCTATGGATCAATTACTTAATGCTAGAGTGCAATATTACAACTACTCAAGAAAGCTGCTTGATGGTCAGGCAGAAAGCCAAGCACTCGAGAACAACTTACTGTCTTATATACATTTACAAGAGCAAGCACACACAAGATATCTACATTAGAGTGAGTTTTAAACAGTATGATATGATCTCATCTGAAGCATTAATAATTACAGTTTATGTGTAAATAGTGTCGTGGACTACCCTCCAAGATATCAATAGGCAGGGCCGGGCGGTGGTGACACACACCTTTAATCCCAGCACTCGGGAGGCAGAAACAGGCGGATCTCTGTGAGTTCGAGGCCAGCCTGGTCTACAAGAGTTACTTCCAGGACAGGAACCAAAAGCTACAGAGAAACCCTGTCTCGAAAATCCAAAAAAAGAAAAAAAAAAGATATCAATAGGCAGCAGCAAATAGATTCTTTCCAAGTGGGAAATCATAAAGCACTAGTCATTGTCAAAGGCCTTTTTTGATTTATTAATTTTTAAATACAATAAACTAATTGCTCAAATAATGTGAAGAGATTTTACCTTTCAATTTCACTCTTTTCAATTTGGCAGTCTTGTTAAATTTTCACAAATGTAAATTTTTGTGTCATCTCTCACCCTCTTTTTCTCTCCCACTTAATTTTGTGGGCTTCAAATGTTTATGCATTAACACATGTTATTCCACTTTGAGATATTAATTTATATTCATTGTTTGTGAGTGCTTTATCAACTAATTAGGGCTAATATATTCGTAATAGGAGTCTGGGATAGATGGTGGGGTAGGAGTGAAAATTAATGATTTCTCTCTTTTACACCCATGTATGTTTTAAACAAATAACATATGCAATCCATAAACAGATACTACACACTAAAAAGTAACTGCTCAAATACTCAAAACTTGCTTCATTTAGAAAACTTTGTATTTTGCAAACTTTAGAGATTTAAACTAAAATATTTGCTATTTTATAGCAACTGTAAGGAGACAAAAATATCTGATGATTATATAGCAATTTAACTCCCCATGTTGAGTCATTCTAGCTGGTTACATTCAGAGAACACAGCACTTTGCAAAAGGAATCTGAGGGACAGAAAGGCTGTCTATTTATTTAATCCTAAAACACCCTTTATGGCATAATTGAACCCAGAGTAATTTCCCATAATAAGATGAGTTTCATAGTGGAAAGGAAAAACAGATTTCACAGTGCCTATTTCATAGAGCTATTATTTTCAATGGCCCTGGGAAATGAGAAAAATGTGGTACTTTGATCCTTGACTAACTAAAGGTCTTAGGAACAGGAGAATTCTAGACATGAAGGTTCATTAAACATATGCTTATGAAAGTATCAGGCATGTGATGACAAGGTAACATGAAATTCAAAAATGCATGACCTAATCAAAACACTGTCTTCTTAGTTTCTAGTGAAATCAAGTTTGATCCTATTTTCTCATATTGCTATATGCATTTCATGTCTAATTTATTTGTCATTTCTACGGTACAATGCATCAAAGGTTAACCTGCCCTCTCAGAAAAACGATTTCCACATATAAAAGAGTTTCATTTCACCTTAAATTATAGAAAGTAATCGAAATCTCCTGTGCCTGGCTTTCATTTAAGGTTTACAGACCAAAATACCATGAAAGCTTTCTTTAGGTCGTCCGTAACTCAGGATTGCTTCCACCTTTTCGTGATTCCTTTTTAAATGGCTTCCACTTACTTCATTTAATCGCTTTATGATCTTCACAAAATGACTCAATTTTTCAGTTAGTTTCTATTTTTAGAAAGTCCTAAGCCACAAGTTTAAGTGTTCCATTAAACTGTTAAAGTCATGAGGGCAGGAGTCCACTGCTTTTGTTCACTGACTTTGCTCAAGCATCAGAGGCAATATGTTTACAGAAGACCGTGCACATTGAAGAGCTTACTTAATATACCCACCCATGTGACTTAGCTTCTCTATATCAATGAATAATAAAGCATCTCACTGAATAGCTCCCCAATTTAGTTCTCAATAAATGGAAGAATAAATAAATAAACCACCTCCCCACACAGTGAGTAACTCATCCTGATGAAAACAGATGGCATCTTTAACCTTCCTTTGACTTTCTCAGTTCGAGCACAGACAGTAATCTAAAGTTTTGCTTTCTGTCCAGCTGGCAGTCCTGTTGGCTCTACCTTTAATCTAAGCCCAGAATCCACACATCTACCTCTCATGACAGCAGTGAAACTGCCCTTTTCTTTTCTGTTCTTTTCTTTGCAGTTGCTTTTATTTATTTATTTTCTTTCTTTTTTAATTTTTAAAACAATCTTATTTTACACACCAACCCCAGTTCCCTCTCTCTCCCATCCTCTAGCTCCCTCCACCTTTTTCCCACCCCACCGCTCATCCACTCCTCAGTGAGTATGAGGCCTCCATTGAGGAGTCAACAAGGTCTATCATATCACTTAAGGCTAGACCAAGGCTCCCCCCCACACACACACCATATTGAGAATAAGCAAAGTATCCCTCCATAAAAAAAGGGGCTCCAAAGGACCAGTTCATACATTAAAGATAAATGCTGGTTCCACTGCTAGTGGTGCCACAAACTGTTCAAGCCACACAACTGTCACCCACATGTAGAAGGTCTCACACGACTGTCACCCACATGCAGAAGGTCTCACAC
>NW_004949121.1:879312-882267 GCF_000317375.1 Microtus ochrogaster
CACACGACTGTCACCCACATGCAGAAGGTCTCACACGACTGTCACCCACATGCAGAAGGTCTCACACACACAACTGTCACCCACATGCAGAAGGTCTAGTTGAGTCTTTTGCAGGCTTCCCCAGGTGTCAGTCTGTGTTGTCTGAGTTTTTGTCATACCCAGTTCCCACAGTCATTATGTAGCAAAGAAATCACACAGAGGTCTACATCAGTTATAAACTGATTGGCCCATTAGCTCAGGCTTTTATTAACTCTTAGAATTTATATTAGCCCATTATTCTTGTGTGAGCTAGCCACGTGGCTTGGTACCTTATTCTGCGAGGCAGTCACATCTTGCCTCTTCTGTGGCTGGGCCATGACTGCAGACTAGGACTTCCTTCTTCCCAGAATTACCTGTTCTCATTGACCCACCTCTACTTCCTATCTGGTTGTTCCACCTATACTTCCTGTCTGGCTACTGGCCAGTCAACGTTTATTTAAAATATAATTGAAAGAATACAGACCATTGTCTCACATCAAGTCTGCAATCACCTCCTACATGCTTGGGTCAGCTGATTCTGTGGGTATTCCATCATGATCTTGACCCCTTTGCTTATAATATCGCTCATCCTTCGCTATGACTGGACTCCATTGCTTAACTGTGGATCTCTGCATCTGCTTCCATCAGTTACTGGATGAAGGTTCTATGATGCCAATTAAGTTAGTCATCAATCTGGTTACAGGGGAAAGGCAGTTAAGGGAAATCAGTATGGTAGTTTCTCAGAAAACTGGTAATCAATCTGCCTTAAGATCCAGCAATACTACTATTGGGCATATACCCAAAGGATTCACATTCATACCACAAGGACATTTGCTCAACTGTGTTTATAGCATCAGTATTCATAATATCCAGAACCTGAACAACCTACATGCCCCTCAACCGAAGAATGGATAAGGAAAATGTGGTACATTTATATAATGGAGTACTACACAGTGGTAAAAACAATGACATCTTGAAATTTGCACGCAAATAGATGGAACTAAAAAAAAAAATATCCTGAGTGAAGTAACTCAGTCACAGAAAGACGAACATGGTATGTAGTTACCCATAAGAGAATATTAGACATAAAGCAAAGGATAATCAGGCTATAATCCACAACCCCAGAGAAGACAGGAAACAAGGAGAACCCTAAGAGAGATATACATCATACATGGATTCCCCCCTGGGAAGGAGAAGTAGACAAGATCTCCTTAGTAAACAGGTAGCATGGAGAGAGGAGGGAGGGAGGGAGTGGTAAGGGAAAAGTGGAGCAAGGAGGAGAACATGAGGGAACAGGGTGGACAAACTGGGTGAAGGACAGAGAAGGAGAAAAAGGAACGAGATACCTTGAAAGAGGGAGCCATTATGGGGTTAGCGAGAAACCTGGCACTAGGGAAACTCCCAGGAATCCACAAGGATTACACCAGCTGAGAAGCTAGTGCCCTTTCCTAAGCTATCATTTCTCATGTGGCCTGTTGGATTGTCCACTAATTTTTCTCCTATTCTTTCTTGCCTCACTATCCCAGTGTTTTCTTAACATCGCCATAGTTTTTAAATGTCAAGTTGGATTATGCCAATATTCAGCAACTCTGTGGTAAATTGTGTCAATGCTCAAAAATACGCATTCCCCCTTTCTGGTTGGTGATTACAAGTCCCTAATCCACTAATACTGGGTTTCATTACATGGCTTGCCCTGGACAACATCACAGAAGCCCAAGCTGTCATTGCTAGAGAAAACATTTAAGAGTCAACACGTGGCTGGCCATGTGGTTGCTGTTTGGTCTGCCAAAGAAGAGCTATGTCCAGAGCGAGGCATCTCCATGGGACTGCACATAGGACTTAGGTGGTCCTGCGTGAGGAAACAGCATTTGTTGCTCGAAGCAACTGGGGAAGAGGGATCATTTGTTTCGATATCTTATAAATCATCCTCACACCCATAAGTCTTACCACACCTCTCATCTCATCTCGTTCATCTCTCACCACTGCCCCTGCTATCACTCCACTCCATCCATACCCACTGTGCTCTGCCTTGAACATGGAGAGGGCTCATATCTCATTGTCTTTCTATTTCTATCCCATGAGTTCAAACCTCCAAAACACCCAAGTGACTCTCTTCTATACCTTCTTCAACTCTTTGCAAGGACTTGACCTTCAGTCTTCTCTGCTTACCTTTCTCTAAGAATTTTCTGTGTTATTTTTTTTCAGTGATTTTGTATTCTCTTTTCTGTCACTTCTAGGATATCTACATTTTTGGAGACAGGACTCTACCAGCTATAGCTCACAGAATCTCAAATATGGCACAAGCTCCACAAATATGTCTTGGAAAATGAGTTCCCATAGGCAGAAAGGGGAAGTTGGACTCCAGTGATGACAGTAGGTGCAGCAAGGGTTAAAGTGAGTGTTTCTGAGGCTCTCCTTTCTACCTAGCTCTCCAGTTTTTCCTTAGTATAATCCAGAATTTATTTAAAACCTCTTTATAAATTGTTTTTCATTAAGTTAACTTGGCCCAGTTGTTTGTATACAAGAATCTTGGCTGGTACAATCTTCTAACTGAAATTCTTTCACAGAAAGAAAACAACTTCTGTTTGATGTTATAACCCAAAAGAACAGTATGAAAGTGACACAAAATGGTGGAGGCACAAAATAAATATAAAATAATCTCACCATTATTTTAATGCAAACAGACAAAATTTAAACATTGAAACAAAACCTAGAAGACAAGCTAAATAAATTAGCGTGGTAGTTGGTTTTGCAAAAGTCATTAAAGAGTATTAGGTAGACAAATATTATTAAAGAATAATAATTTCTTATTCTGCTGGAATAAGAGAAGTAGTATAACTAGAGCACAATAGACTAAAGGGTTTTTTTTGTTGATTTTTGGTTTTGGTTTTGCGAGACAGGGTTTCTCTGTGGTTTTGGAGCCTGTCCTGGAACTAG
>NW_004949121.1:882367-885498 GCF_000317375.1 Microtus ochrogaster
CTTGTAGACCAGGCTGGTCTCGAACTCACAGAGATCCGCCTGCCTCTGCCTCCCGAGTGCTGGGATTAAAGGCGTGCGCCACCACTGCCCAGCCACAATAGACTAAAGTAACAAATTTAGTGACAAAAATCTCTCACAAAAACAAATCAAATAATTTACATCAAAATATATTTTATTGGTAATGTTCTTACAGTGATTATGACTATTATAACAGCCATTTATTGAAAATATTAATTTATAAGCTTAATTTTTTCAAATATGGAAGGGAGATTAATTTATATCTCCTACTAACAATGGATCAAAGATAATATATACACACATTTTTATAAAAAGAAATAGTCTGGTAAAATTTTGTGAATAGCTTCAACCGAAAACCTTAAAACATACTAACACTAAAGGATAAAATAATCTGACTAATATCTTTTAGTACTTATTTATTGTTTTATTGCATTTAATTATTTTTCTTCCTACCCCAATATGGCATGAAGCAAGGCTTTCCTTAACAAAATAAGACAGAAAAAATGTTTTGAAGGTAATGAAAGTTCCTATTCAATATCATTCCCTGTAAGTGCAGAGATATTTTCAGTTTTTAGTTTAGAAATTATAAAAGTTACAAACCACCCTATCGGCAAGGTGATTAAGGTAAAATGTGTTTCTTTAATATGCTAACATTAAAAATAGAACTGATTGGGGGTAAAGAGATGACTCAATAATCAGGACACTGACTGCTATTCTAAAGGATGCAGATGCTATTCTCATCATCCACATGGTGCTCACAGAGGACTGTACCTCCAGCTCCATGGGATCCAATGCCCTCTTTTGACTCCTGCAGGTCCCAGGAACACACATGGTGCAGACATACATACAGTCAAAACACCCATACATTTAAAAGAAAAGAAAAAAAGAAATGGAACTGATTTGATGTGACCATAAATTTTTACCATAGTAAAATTGAAATTTTATCAAGGTAAAGGCATACCACAGTCCATAGTGAGGCATACTCTGTGTACCTAAATGCTATAGGTTCAATGCTCCAGTACTACATACATGAATGACCCAACACTGAAGTCCAGAAGGAGTGATGAATGTTTGACTTGGTATATTCTAGAAGGCCCTAAAATATTTATTCAGCAACGTTTCCAAGCTCCCTTAAATTCAAGATTAGTTTTTGAGACTTACATATAGCATTATCGCAACAAAAATGATGGCATATCTGTGTCTATAGCCCTGTGTGAAGTTTTAGGAGTCACAAAATAGTTAAAATGATCAGAAGTCGATGAGTTAGTTCTATTACAAAGTATCATTACTATTACTGAAAAAATAATATAAGGCAAATAAGAAAATGTGAAATGACATTCCCCAAATCACCAAAATGCACCGTTACAAATATAACATTGACAAGAATATATTTTATATAGCACTTAAAAGTCTGTTTTCACATGAGAAATATATGGACTCAACAGGTTATAATAGGAGTATACATGCATGCATATATATATATTTATATATGATGCACATATATGCATGCATTAGCAATTAATGAGAAAAGAAGCTATAAAATTGAAGGCAAGTGGGGAAGGGCATAAGGGATGGTTTGGAGAAGGGAAATGGAAGGGAGATATGTAATTAAATTATAATTTAAAAACAAAAACAAAAAAGCCTGGTTTTTAGGAATGCAGATGAGTTTTAATCATCTTTAGGTAAGTTGCAAATCATTAAATTATTTGGATGTAAAATATATACTCTCACGGAGTTTTATTGTTTAAGAAATTTATGAGACTGAAATAATGTTGAAATTGTCTATATTCTCATGAACACCTATATGTAAAACAATGTGTGTGTTCCCTGAGGACACCAAGGTAAACTGTATGCCCTAGTCCTTGGCAAAGATAGATATATAAGCAAGCTGAAGTAAGGTAACTGTAACCGCTGTAGGTGGAACAAAAGTCCACTGTGGGCACCTGATGGACATAAAATTCCACTGCGGACATCTGATGAATATAAAATTCCACTGTGGGCATCTCAAATAAAGATAAAAACAAAGTCTAGGGAAGAATTCCACCAAGGAGAGAATAAGGCAAGTTGTCGTAATTGATTGCATTTAAAAGTCATTTGTTATTTTATTTATTCCACTTTACTTGCTTATTTGCTAATTTTCAAGTGTTAGGATTCAAACCCAGGGCCTTGAGCATGCAAGACAAGTCATTTGCAACTAAGTGACTTTACTATCTCCTGATTATTCCATTGACAAATAGTAACTCTACACATCTGTGGGGACCAATGTGACATTTCCATGAATGTATTAATGGCTGTTTTTAGAACCAGAATCTAAGCAAACTGGAAGAGTGGCCTAGTTTGGTCTCATTTGCCCAGGCTTCTCCTGTGAAATCTCTAGAAGCACCAATTCTCAACTATTCTTCTTTCCTTCTTCTTCTTTTTTCACTGAAACAAATATTTATACCATGTATTTTAATCATGTTTTCCTTTTCTTCAACTCTTCTCAGATCTCCCCTCCACACATCCCTACCTCTCAACTCTGTGGTCTTTCTATTTCTCTAAAACATATGAAAGAAAATTAAAACAAACAGAGAAATACATATGCACTCCCAAAATGAAAATCAAAATAACAAGCAAAAGACCAATAGTTCAAAAAATTTCCAAATAATCAGAGACGAAAAGTCTAGAGAAATAGCCCTAAGTTCATTTTGTGAGCACTGAGGTGGATAGAATCCCATCCCTAACCACAAAGCTGTCTGCAATTGATACCCACTGGCAAAGGAAAATGTGTTTTCTCCAATGGTGTCTCACTGCCTATATTAACCACTTCTCAGGATAGATCCCATGGCCAGGAGCATTTCTCCATTATACCCTTTTGACTGTTCCACACCATCACCGTCTGCTTTGTCATCAGAATGAAATGCCTTCTGGTGAGAACTTTTTAATTCTCTTACATTCTAAACACAGCATCTACATCATAAATGCATTTACAAAAACAAAAGTATGAGCAAAAAAAAAAAAAAAAACGGTGAGTGGGTCACCGGGCGGTGGTGGCACACACCTTTAATCCCAGCACTTGGGAGGCAGAGGCAGGCAGATCTCTGTGAGTTCGAGACCAGCCTGGTCTACAAGAG
>NW_004949121.1:885598-887056 GCF_000317375.1 Microtus ochrogaster
GGAAAACCGGTCTGGTAGGATGAAAGTAAAATGAGAAACGCTGAGGAGAAAGTAAAATCAGTATAGGTATCAATGTATTACAAACAAACAGAGCTGTGTTTTGTAAAATTTTGGAGAAGGAAAGTGGAAAGATTTATTGATCCAAGCATACATATTTAGAAACACATAAACTGGACATTAATTGTTAAAATTAGATAATCAGACAGAAGCACAGTGACCTGGATGTTCAAAATATTAAACAGATCAAAAAACTAGAAGGTGTTTCAAATGTAACTAAAAATTAGCATGCCAAATTCAAGAAATTTGAAGGAAACATTACTCAATTATTGAACTATGAACTATGGACAATGCTTTATGGCACTATCCAACAATATCTGTAGATAATGATGTTTAACTTTTCTTAATGTCATTTAGGTTAGGCCAAAATTTAAATTCATTACTTTTTAAAGTTCAACTATCTAGAAAAAATATGGGAAGAGTAAAAATAACATGGTGGGCCATTCCTACACTCACTGGAATCATGTGTTTACCTTCAATAGAGATGGCGCATGGTAGAGTGAGAAGTATTTTTCTCCAAAAGAAACAGACAACTGCTTTGACGTCTATATAACAACACAGGTACTTAGGTCGTTGTTGCAGCAGTTATATCAATTCTTGTGTCAAGAAGAGCTTTGGGTAATTAATTAAAGATAAATTTAAACAAAATTAAAATCACCATTTTTGTTGCAGAGCCTACCCTTTAACAGGTATTTATTATTACTTTTTAGGTGACTATCTAATGAGAAAAAAACCAAAGAGGAGTGTGGATCCCAATAGGAGCAGAGGTAGAGAGGATCTGGGAGGAATATGGGAAAGGAGAAACCCTAATCAGAATATATTGTATGAAAAAATCTATTTTCAGTAATAAAAATACTGAGAACTCAAGAACAATGACAATGGGTCTCTGATCCTACTGCACGTAATGGCTTTGTGGGAGCCTAGGCAGCTTGGATGCTCACCTTACTAGAAATGGATGGAGGTGGGGGTTCCTTGGACTTCCCACAGGGCAGGAAACCCCGATTGCTCTTTGGGCTGAGGAGGGAGGGGACTTGATTGGGGGAGGGGAAGGGAAATGAGAGGCGGTGGCGGGGAAGAGACGGAGATCTTTAATAAATAAATAAATAAATAATAAATAAATAAATAAATAGAAAAAATACATAAAAAACAAAAAGAAACCTAGATGCACTGAAGTGCTTTAACTATCAATGGCTATAATCACTGTTCTTTTGTTGGACAGAAGTTTCCAAATTAAAAATCAGAAAAAAGAAAAATCGTCTCAGAGTGTGGGTGTACCCCTCGCAGTCCTGAGTTCCTTGCTCGTGCTCTAAGACAATGGGGATGTTCGTTCAGGAATCCACCAAGGCCAGCTGGCCTGAATCTGAAAAAGCATGGGATAAAACCGGACTTGCTGAACATAGC
>NW_004949121.1:887280-920377 GCF_000317375.1 Microtus ochrogaster
AATAAATAAATAAATTAATAAAAAAAAAGAAAAAAGAAAAATCAATATTTTACAATGATATGCACATTCATGATGGCCTGGCTGCCATAATATCTCTCTACTGACCATTAAAAACACCATAAATGAAGAAGCCCAACCATGTATGTTGTCATAAGAGTTTGTTCTCTTTATGTCAACAGCTAGCTATTTGGACAAAGAAATTGCCCTTGCCTTAATTACTGACAGTATACTGTGTAAACTGGACCAAAGAAAACCACTTCCAAACTCTACCAAGACAGGTAGGACAGTCCTTCAAATTTCTCTACTTTTCAGAAATGTCTTCCAGATACACCAGGCCTCTAGTCCAAAGTTGGATGCCCCAACATCACAGAAGAACCTAGGGTGACAATTCAAGCTAATAGATGTCCCTGTCCGTAGGTCTTTGACAAAGCTGAAGACTAGATAGTCATAGCTAAGGTTTTCCTCAGTTATAATAAAAGTTAAGTTACGTATAAAACTTTAGACTCAGAAAGATAAGATAAATAATATGTTTTCTCTAATTTTGATTAGATATTGTAACTGCAATTCTTATTTGATAACTATTTTTGTTGTGTAGGTTTTACTATATGAAAGTTAAAACCTTCCTTTTTAATTAAACAAAAAGGCAGAAATTCCTATTCCTTTACACTCTGTGAATGTGTCAATGTGGCTTGTTTAATAAAGAAGCTGACTAACCAACAGCTGGACAGGATAAAATTAGGTGGGTGAGGTAAACTGGGAATGCCTGGGCAAAGAAAGGCAGATTCTGGAGAGTTGCGGGCAAGTGCAGAGAGAAGGAAGATGGATGCCATGCTGAGTAAAGGTAATAAACCACATGTCAAAGAATAGATACGACATATGAGTTAATATAAATGTAAGAGTTAGCTAGTAACAAGTTTGAACTATTGGCCAAGCACTTGTAATTAATACTAAGCATTTGGATGATTATTCGAGAGTGGTTGTCTGCAAAAGAAAACTCGGCCTGCAGCAAAGAACTATGTGTGACTTGGTGCACATGCACGGATAAGAGGTCCGCTTGTAGGAGTAGATTGTCTGCTTATACCATGTGGATTTTAGAGGCCACTTAGGCAATCAGGTTTGTTTGTACACCCATTTACTCTCTGGAACATCTTGCCAACTTCCTAAAATGATTATCTAATTTAATATAATACTTTGTTTACTATGACAATTCCATATATGCATATAAATTGTTCATATTTACCTCCCACTCCCTCCCCAACTCCAAATCCCTACACCTTTCTCTTTAAATGTCATGTTCTCTTTTTATTTTTTTTCTTTTTCTAAAATTATTTTTAAGAAATTATTTGTTATCTTGTAAGAACATTTTGAAAACACTCTTGTAGGAGAAAACACCAACGAATCTTAGAAAGTATGAAATCTTGCTCTCACCAGTGTGCTTGGAAGTCAATTGCTCGTGGCAGCAACTTGGAAAATGAAGACAGGAGAGCAGGTAGATTTGCCTAAAGGTCTGAGATTCTACAGGGAAGAACTCGAATACCAACATCAGATAGCAGAGACCAAATGGCATGATGAGCAACTGTACTAGAAACTAAGTACTTAGATTTCCCAGAGAGGCTGGACACAGATTTTGAGGTTGCTGAGCACAGAGAGCAGAGTTCTAGAAAAACTGCTGTAGCAAGACAAATGACCTGCAAAGGGGCACAAAGCCCAGTGAGCATGGAAATATGTTTGTCTGAATGCAAGCTTTATTATGCAAAACTCAGACTGTCGCTTGGCCAAAGTATTCTGCAAGCAGGAAGAAAGGAATCCTACCTATAAGCCTTCCCCTTTTAGTCTTCAAAACTGAAGTCCATTCTCTACTTACCCACAAGGCCTATAGGTGAACACAATGTAACTCTCTTCATCACTTCTCTCAGTGAAAGTCACACATGTGTGCTTTTCCCAGTGTCTCATGGCCTGCTTGAACATGGCTCGCTGGCTGCCTGGAAAAATTCATGACTTTAATAAAACAGTGTGGGCTTTCAGGGAGGCGTGTTTTGTGCTGGCTCCGCCATCCTGGCTGGCAGATCAGGATGCCAGCCAGCACTGTGATCAACCATGTCAGGTTCACAGCACCACGATAAGTCATTGCTCAGACTCCACACTCACTTTCTAATCCGAGGGTTAAGCCCACTAGCTCTACGAATGTGTGCCTAAGAGACTTTGGTTGGGGGAGACAGTTCAGACAAGCTGCCTTGCAGAGTAAATCTGAAACACTATATGAAGTCCAGCACAATACTTTAGACCCTAAATGAAAGACGAGATATTTTACTTCAAATTCAGAGATGTTTTAAGTTAGAGATCCAGGTTAATTGTTTTCACATTCATTGGATAGTGTATAATATATGGATAACAATATTCTATAAAAACACATGCCTGTATAATAGATTTCCTTTTTTAAAAAACCCCACACATACTCACTGGGAATATCTTACCAGTAAAGTTGCCTCCTATGACATAAGGAATGACGCCTCCAGGCCATATTCTTTCTGTCCTTGATGTAGCAGCTCTGGGAACTCGGTTTTTATCATTTTGTTCTGAGAATTTTAAAGGTGCTTTTCCTTTAGTGGTCTTATTTTGCTCCAAGCCTGCAGTGACATTTAAAACATCTGTCCAACAGAATCCTACTACCCTTAAGGAATGAGAGTTCAAATATCTCGTTTATGTATTTGCATAAACACACCCAAACAGCATTAAAGGAAAATGGCAGTCATTTTACCTGTTTAAGAAATACATAGAAGTATTTAAGTACTTTAAGACCCAATAACATTTCTCGATGTTCTATAAATGAGTCATGACTAATTTTTTATAATTTAGACAATAGGAATCAGAAGTCTGGAACGAGTATACAGTTATGGAAAAACTGTCTTAAATTGCCTCTCTTATCAGTCCATGACCTATTCACCATAGCTGATAAAATAGATACTGTTCAGTAAAAGTGCTCGACCTTCAAGATTATTTCTTTAAATTATTCTGGTCAAGTACTTAATCATTGAAACCAGGGTTGATATTCCAGTAAAACAGCCTAAAGCAATAAATGTTACATCACATAAACGATTAAGAAAAATAAGGTGTTGACCACTAAGACAATCCGTTGTCTCCATTCCTGTCATCTGCGTTCTTCTCTGGCTATCAGCATGAGCCACAGGCAGCTACAACATAGCATAGGTTTAGCAAAATGCTGCCTATTCAGAGAAAACTCCAAGTCAAGAGTCTTATTTTCAGACCCAGGCTAGCTGGATGGAGGTGGGTGGTCCTTGGACTTCCCACAGGTCAGGGAACCCTGATTGCTCTTCAAGCTGATGAGGGAGAGGGACTTGATCGGGGGAGGGGGAGGGAAATGGGAGGCGGTGGCGGGGAGGAGGCAAAAATCCTTAATAAATAAATAAATTAAAAAAATAAAAAAATAAAACTTAAATTATAAATAAATAAATAAATAATAATAAAAGAAGAAAAAAGAGTCTTATTTTCTTTGCCTTTCTTGGAATTTTTCTTTTTGTGTTTGCTTTTCACCGATGTTCATGGCTATTCTTTTCATTCATCCATCAGTGTTACTGAGCTGCCCCTCACTAAATGCACTATGGTGACAACCACTGAACATAGAACCCCATGACAAAGTCTTGAGTCTGTCTCTCTCTTCAATGTCCTTGAGCAAACATATTGTCTTCGCTTAGGAAGATCACTTCGGGAAAGTGAGCTCATTGATCATTGATCCTATCAACTGAAGGAGTATTAGGACATTAAACCCAAATAATGGGTTTACTAAAATGCATGGTAATAAATTAAATATTATAGATATGAACTAATTATAAAAGAATAAAGTTTTTATGAAATGAATACATGCATATATAAATATATTCTCATTATTATGTTTTATTTGGTGTTTTGGTTGCTATTTTAAATTTATTATTTATTTTCACGTAGTTAGGTACTTTGCTTGCATGTATATCTGTGCTCTAAATTTCTGCCTGATACTTGCAGAGGCCAGAAGAGGATATCAGGTTCCCTGGGACTGGAGTTAGAGTTGTGAGCTGTAAAACTGATGCTGGGAATTGAACTGAGGTCCTATGCATGAGCATCCAGTGCTCTTATTTTACTTTTTGCTTGATTGTGGTTTGATTTTCTTTGAGGCCTTGTTTGTGTGTATGTTTGTTATTTTTGTTTGTTTGTTTGCTTTGAGGCAGGGTCTCAAGTATTCCTAAAATACACAGTATAGCTAGGACCACCTCTAGCGTATGGCAATATTCCTTACCCAGCCTTCAAAGTGGTATGAATTACAGACATGAACCATCATGCCTGGTTCACCACTTTTCTTAATAGAAATATCCCTCTGACAAGTTAAGAAAAATTACTTTCATTTAGAAGCAAATACTGGTACGATTTCTTTATTGTTTGATAAAATTGAGGCAGTTCTATGGCCTATAAAATATTTTGGAACAGTAGTTAATGAACTGGAAACAAAAACATACAATTAATACTTGACTCATCTTATACCAGGAAAAGTTTAAGTTGACTCAAAAGAATATTTTCATTTTCTTCAACTTAAGCTCTACAAACTGGACATGATGCATCAATTAATGAAACAAAAAGAGACTCTCTCTCAGTATATCCTTTACCTCCATTACAGAATAGTGACACACTGGTCTTAATAAACTGAATTTCTATGAGTATCATTTTTACTGCACATCAAGTAAAGAATCTGCAGCTTTAAACATTGATATACCAGAGCCAAGTCGTCTTATCCTGTCTATTAGCTGATACAGAGCCCCTCGTTTCTTTGGTATGCCATGGTCTCCAAATCCACCTGAAGAATAAAAGAAAAATATTAAGTCTATTACTGTCAGTCCTTACAAATAAACAATGGTAATACTGCTAGTTTCTCCTTGGTTGGGCTTTTATATGAAATTAATGTGTTAGAAATTATTATTCATGTATCTCTGTAGAGATTAAAGTTTCTACAAGAACACATTAGTAGCTAAAAAGAAGGAGGTGGGAGAAACTCAGCAAGCAACCAAAATGCCTTTATTTGGGCATCAGGACAATTGAGTTTTCTATTGATAATCTGAAATATTTTTCTTCTCTGTGACCTTGACACCACCTGTTGCCACATAGCTATGCTATGCAGAATGTCAGGAAGTCACAAAGCCATAGAGATTGCTTCCCAGCTATTTCCCTTGTGTAAACTGAATCTGTTCAAATGTCTTGCCAGAAAGTGGGAATCAAAACACTAGAAAAGCAACCTCGCATGGCAAGTTTTGTTCCTAAACTTTGAAATATCAGGTCAAATATTACAGTACATTCAGCTATATCTTGAACGTAATTCTCCCTAATTTATATAATCAGAAAAAAGTCACAAGGTAAGTGGCCCCGTGGATGTTCAACTGCAAAATGTGTTACATTACATTATGAGATTTGCAAGATTTTAAAAATAATAAAATACCCTCAAAGGATGTTCCAGAAAATAATGAGGAAAAGAGGAGAAGATTAAGGAAATCTAACTTCCTAAAGGAGAAGCCAAATGTCCTTATAAGGCAAACAGTGCAAGCACAGACTAGTAGTTTGTTTAATTATTTGCATTACATGGTCACATTTTTCTGTGCATCTTGAGAAAAATGTTTGAAATTTTTTCATCAGACATTTCAGAAAGATGAGGTCACACTCAAATGTACTCATTCCTAAGAAGCTACTTAAAATCCTTTTAAAGTGTGGGCTCTACATGTTTTAAATGACCATTATATGGAAACTTCAGCTAGATTAAATGGAACCAAAATGCATGTAACTAGATCTTTAAAGGACTCCTTTTGAAAATAAAGGAATGTCTTGGCTATTATCAAGATAATATATGAATGTGAATCATAGAACTAAAAGGTGATGTTCTAAACCTAGGAAAAGTGATTGTGTTTGGAAGAATATTTTAGCAATTTTGAATGACATTTAGAATAAATGAAATAAAGTGTGACACTGGTAGCTCATTAAATTTTAAAAGTGGTAGATCTTTTTGTCAATTGTTCTAGAACACAATGGAAATATAGAAATCAAGTGTTTATTTATTTGTAAACATAACTCATATGTTTTAAAATTAGAAGACGAGAAAAGTAACAACTCTACTTAAACAAATTCCTGGGAAAGGAAAAATTGAGTAAAATCATAAAATATAGGACATTTAAATTATTTGAAATTCACGTGTAGAGTGTAATTTCCAACTGAGCATTGTTTATATTATCAAAACTATATTGTGTTCTACATTATATATTTAAAGAGATATTACTGTTTCTCCAACTATTCTATCTATGAGCCTACATTTAAATAAATTATCAACATTAAATGATAGTATTAAGGTTTTTAATCACAGGAAAGCAATGGTTTTCAAAGCATGTGGAAAGTTAAGCCTAAGAAATAACCTCTATAGTACTTATATCAAAGAATCACTTTAATAGAAACTCAAAATCCAGTTTAACAAACACGGGGTTTTGCCAAGTAGTGTCAGTTTTTTGTTGTTCAGAATCAACTACCACAATAAAATATGGGTAGAAAAGGATACTGGGGAGGAAGGTGCTGGACAAATCCCACTAGTCTAGCAGAGAGGGCTTAGAAGGAGGGCCAAATATGACTAAGTAGATGTGAAACTGTCGTGAGGGGACCTGTGCCTTTGCATGTGTGTATAAGAGGTTAAAAAACTTGATGGCTTGAAAACCTAAGTTCACAGAGCAAATCATGTGAGGCCTTTAGTTTTTCAGTATTTGGAATCCACAGCCCAGAGGATGGACACATGCCAATCACAGATAGTTTGTAATATATCCCAGCATATGTATTAATCTATATTAAATATATGTTATCTATATTTATATTTGCATATGTACATACAGTGGTCCAGGTGTCAGGAAAGACTGTCACTATATACAACAAAGGCCGAAGTATATTATTTTTTGTGAATCCTTTATTTTTACCATTTATATTTCTCTTGCAAAGATGTTTTTTAGTTGTGATAATGGTATTTTAACTGGATAGGTCCATACCCTTATTTTAGAAACTGTTTGCTAAAATGTATAATATGGGAACGTGTTGTTGAATTTTCTACAAACTTTCTGTAATTAATTTCCGAATGTATTCACACATGTGCATATGCATGTCTGCACACACAAAACCAGCTGCTAGTATCTGCTGCATTTAGGACCATCCCACTGCCATCCTCTGTATTATCATACAGCTTTTCCATATGCTTGGAATTCGCTGAAACAAAAGGTTACTAAATCAAATGGATTAGACAAGGAAATGCTGATGCATAGTAAAATGTCTTAACTCTAAGACAAATTTATCTGCTGGATAACAGAGAGGAATTTTATACATACTTAATATCACATAGGATAAGACAGTGGTTCTCAACCTTCCTAAATGCTGTGTCCCTTTAATATAATTCATCATGTTACAGTGACCCAAAACCAAAAACTTATTTTCATTGCTACTTTCTAACTGTAATTTTGTTACTCTTATGAATCATAATGTAAAGATCTGATATGCAACCCCTATGAAAGTGTCATTTGACTTCCAAAGACTTTAGGACTCAGAGGTTGAGAATCACTGGGACATGTAAGAGAAGGTCAAATTAGAAAAGAGAGGAATTAAAGAAGATAAAAAGGAATGCATCAAATCAATATTTTAATGCCTGGTATGGTAGCATATGATTATAACAGCACTTGGGAGGTGAAGGTAAGAAGATCAGATGTTTAAGGCCAGTATGAACTGATAGCAAGTTTGAAGCTAGTTTGAGCTGCATGAGACTCTATCCCAAAAAGAAACAAGCAAATAAATAAGTAAATAATAACATTTATCAGATATAACTAAAAAAGAAGAACTTAATCCTTTTAGTCTTGAAACCTCTAAAATGGAACACAGAATAAAAATTGTACTAAGAAATTATAAAGAATATTTATTGTATAAGATTGTTTTGGCTATCCTGGGTTTTTTGTTTGCCCATATAAAGTTGATTATTGTCTTCTCCAGATCTGTGAAGAATTTTGATGGGATTTTGATGGGGATTGCATTGAATCTATAGTTTGCTTTTGGTAGAATTGCCATTTTTACTATGTTGATCCTCCCAATCCAAGAGCAGGGGAGATCCTTCCATTTTCTGGTGTCCTCTTCAATTTCTTTCTTCAAAGACTTAAAGTTCTTGTCAATAAAACCTTCACTTCCTTGGTCAGAGTTACCCCAAGATATTTTATGCTATTTGTGGCTATCGTGAAAGGTGATGCTTCTCTGATTTCCCTCTCTGTTTCCTTATCCTTAGTGTATAAGAGGGCGACTGATTTTTTGGAGTTGATCTTGTATCCTGCCACATTACTAAAGGTGTTTATCAGCTGTAAGAGTTCTTTGGTAGAGTTTTTGGAGTCGCTTATGTATACTATCATATCATCTGCAAATAACAAGAGCTTGACTTCTTCTTTTCCAATACGAATCACCTTGATCCCCTTATGTTGTCTTATTGCTATTGCTAGAACTTCAAGCACTATGTTGAACTTAAAAACTATTTCAAACCTCTAGGTTTCCATAGAGGCATAATTCAAATGTATTCAAAACACATAAAATTGGAATCCCCTCCAGGGGTTTTCATCAAAGTTATTGTTGCAGAAACAGCCATGGAGCATAAGTACAAAACAGTTGTTAAATAAAATTATAAATATAAGCTATGATAAGAACCTAAAACTTTAAACTATGCTCACTTCCATGGAAAAAGTCAAATTTGATGTGAATTTTTAAGAATATTCACAGAATTTCAAATATATTTTCCAAAAAAAAGTTATAAATGTGTTCAAATAGTCAGCCATACCTGTGCTATGTCCAAGTTTTCCAAAAGGACTCTGTGTCAGGTCAATTGTCCTGTCTATTTGAAAGATATTCAAGTCTTCATCGTCTAAGGCAATGTCACCCCAAAACACAGCTAGAACAAAGAAGTGGGAAAAAAATGTCAACGTAAAATCAATGCATAGCAAGTTAACTATAGAACCTTATGGGAGCTGGCTCAGAGGTTAAGAGCACACATTGCTCTCAGAGAGGTCCTACCTTTGTTTCCAGGAACTACCTCAGGTGCCTCGGGAACACCTATGACCCCAGCTGACAGCCACTGCACTCATGTGCCCCCCCCCGACATAAACACAAAATTTAAAATGAACTTTTTCCAAAGCACATTTTCAAGATAATCGTACCTGAGTAAATTAGACTAAAATACACCCTGCCCCCAATGTTGGTATTTTGACAGAAACCAAAGTTTGTTTGAGTGAGATGACCCACAGGGGAAAGCTGGTACCGTAAGCTAATCCTCAAATTATTGAAATTTTAATATGGATCTCACATTTTCTGTGAATGTCTCTGCCCCCGGTGAGCCTTCACCAACAAGTGGACACAGTAACGAGGAAATGATGTACGAAGACTACTCAGTTCAGCGAGATTCAGTCCAAACTAGACATGCTGTGCTGAGGTAGACATTCAGCACACTCCGTTGCTTTTAAGGCATGTCTTTAAAGACCAAGCTGCCTCTGCATATTTAGAAATGCATGCACAATTTAAAAAACAAAGGTTTAAGTCAATATCTGTTTGGGCAACAACTTCATGTTAAGCTTTTCATGTTTAATGACTTATTAAAGTCATAACTTGTCACTTCAGGAACCTAAAATAATTCCACAACCCAGAATACACAGTACACAGATCCTCCCCAAAGCTTTATGCTGCTTTAAAAAAAATTCAAAGATCTATAAATCATTGTGAAAGAATGGGTCTTATATATGACAAGCATGCAAATTTTGCTTCTAAGATTATAAACATTAACATAATAATGAAATAGATGTTTTGTTCAAACCAAAACTAAGCCTTTGATTACTTTCTAGCAAAAGACGTCATGACACATTAACTTCAGGGTCTGTAACTAAGCGAATGCATTTATCGTGAGGCAGTAAACTATAAAAAATATCAAGAATCTCCAAGATTATTCTTAATTTTTTCTTTTATCTTTCTTTTCATTTTAATACTGGTTTACAGATATTCTTTTTGTTTAAAATTAACTTCATGAGCTAGAGAGATGGCACGGAGGTTAAGAGCACTGGCTGTTTTGTAAGAGGTCCTGAGTTCAATGCCCAGCAAGGTGGCTCACGGCCATCTATAGTGGAATCTGATGCCCTCTTTGGCCATAGGTTGTGCATGCAAGTAGAGCACTCATATACGTAAAATAAATAAATAAAATTAACTTCAGATTTTCTTCTTTAAAACAAAAAAGGACAAAACATGAAGATTTATGAAGTGATTAAAAACTATCCTTTTAAAATTTTTGTCTTTTATTATACTATAATCTTTATCTTTATTAATTTTAGCATTATAAAAAGCTAGTTAATAAAAGGTAGTGAACTTAACAAATTTAAACTCCAGTTGTGAAGGTTATGAGTTGTTTAGGGCTTTCATCAATCGCTAAATTATTTAATTAACCTGTGAGTTTGGGTTCTTCACATAAAACTCAAAGGTGAGGAAGTGAGATTGGTACAAATCAAAACAGAAAACAACAGAACTCAGCTCAAGGTAGGTTATCATTTCCAAACACAGAAAATTCTTTTTTAACTTCAAACTCTCTTCTCTACTGCCTTCTCCTTCCTTGCCACCAATGGTGAGTTCTGTCAGCTGAATGACAATCTACCCAACGGAGAGAATGGCCTACTATCACATACGACCATAGAAACAAAGTCAAAAAGTAAACCTTGGAAATTGAATTCCACTCATACATATTCTACAGAAAACAAAAAGGCTCTCACACCCCTAAAACACTCATCCTCTGAAAGAGACAATCTACTTTCATTTATTACTTTATCAGTCATTGGTTTTCATTAAAAATACATTCACATTCAAGGTTTTCTTTGTAAATTCAAATTTACTACTCTTTATGAGATTATCATTATGTGTATGACTGAAGGAATACCTGTGACCATAGGTAGTCAAAGCCAGCCCATCTCTCCCTTAATGCCGCAGTTCTACACACAGCTAGAGTCTAGATGTCTAGGGGTTTCTCTAACTGTGAGTGAGAATCAGAGAACCTGCTTTAAAAAACTTCAGGATTCATTGGGTCTGGAGATGAACCTCAGATTTCTACACTTAATAAACTCCCAGTTACCAGGAATAGATGTCACTGTGATCATCTTTCCTGCTATTCATTTTTTTATGTCTGTTAGAATAAACCTTCAGACGGGCTGACTAGAAGTCTGAGGCATTGCACAGCTGAAATATCGGTTTGTCAGTTCTAAATTTTACATAATAAATAAAGGTTCAGTAAATTAAAGCCTGAGCGGGTTTGGGGTTTTTATTTTCTTGTATGACATTTCTTATGAGGTAGGCACAAATGCCCTGGTATGTTACACCAAACACAGTCAACAATCCATGGGAAAAACATGTAAATAAAGCAAAAAATTACTTCTAGAGAAGAGGAAAGCATGAGACCAGATGATACTTAGTTTTAGACAAAACGGGTCTGGAGAACATAAACCCATTTTATTTATCATCCTCTGTCTTAACTCAGAACTTCAGATAAAGCTTGGCAGGCAGCTCTGAATGCTCCATAAACTAGTCCAGGAGAAGACTAAGCATTTTCTTGGAAGTAGCGAGCGATGAAGCCAACTCACTTATGTGCTTTTCAGAATGCATGTTAGACCCCATACATCTTCAAATCCATGTTAACACACACACACACACACACACACACACACACACACATATGCATATACACACCACATTACAATATTTTAGATGCCCAGTTTCTCTATATGGCACACATTTTGGGTTTTCTTGCGGCATTTCTAGTTAAATCTAAGTAAGTGTTTTTTGTATGCCAAAATATTCTGTGCAAGTCTTGGTCCATCAGGCTAGAGCATGACAACTTGTACTGAGTGTTTAGCTTCTTCATTATAATCTCCTATATATTTGATATATAGAGGCAAAGACTTTGTGGAATATTATTTTAACAAGCTAAAAATATGCTACATTTGTTTATGCCGCTGAATATTACTTTAACTATGGGAATGTGTGTTACATTTGTTTCTGCTGTATTTGTTTATGTAAAAATATATTACACTTATTTCACCTTGCTTGCCTAAGGCACCTGATTTGTCTAATAAAAAGCTGAAGAGTCAAGAGCTAGGCGCTAAAGGGATAGAAAGGGCTGGCAGACAGAGACAGAATAAGTAGGAAGAGAAATCTAGACTCCAGAGAGAAAAGAAGGAAAAGAGATTGAGGGAGAAAGAGAGGGACACACTTAGGGCCAGAAACTAGGCAGCCACCAGTCAGATAGGAGGAGTAGAGAAAGTAAGATATATAGAATGAAAAACGGGTAAAAAGCCCGAAGCAAAACATAGTTAAAGAGAATCAGGTAAAAATAAAAGCTAGAACAAGGCCTAGCATTCATAAGTAATAATAAATCTCCGTGTCATGATTTGAGAGCTGGTTGGTAGTCCAAGACAAAGTCTGGTACACAAAAGACACATGAGATTCTAGATACTTATTGGAATTTTTTTTCACTTCTTTTTCTCTATTTTTGTCTTGTGGTTTTGATTTTAAAAAGTCGAAAATAAAAAGGAAAAGTATCAAGTATTATTAATTTGGCCTATTTAATGCGGTGATGAGGTACTGATGAGATTAGAGCTGGAAGGAATATGGGAAGCTAGTCTATGGGATGGCACTATGAAATAAATGCTCGGATAGGATTAAACTATTTCCTATCTGTCTGGAATTATGCTGGGATTCCTGTGGCCAGAAGGGAACTGGAACTAACTCGTGGGCCAGAACTAAATGTTGAATGGGCAATTTTGAAACTACATACAAAACCACAGGTTTTGTTTTTCCCCTAAAGGTCATTTGTCTTCAATATCTTACAAAATTGGAAGTGGCGGGAGCCCAGGACGGTTGTAATGATTCTGATCCGGCATACTGAATAAGGATACTTCACAGAATAATGCTTGGGGAGACTGAACAATCCAAAACACGATGCTCCACACACTCCCTGTAAAGGATCTTGAGCCACACGGCATCAATGATAGATCTAAAAATGAAAGGCTTAATTACAAACAATTAAATCCGAGACCACTAAGATAGACTGTAAAGGTGCATGCCGCAAGACCTGGTGCCCTGGGTTTCATCCCCAGGCCCCACTTGGTGGGAGGAGAAAATCAATCTACTCCTTCAGACTGAACTCTGACCTCTACATGCATGCTGTGGAAATCTCATGTATAAAAGAACACACACGGGAGGGGGGACATTTCCAAACAGAGAGAGTGATCATTCACACACAAAAAAGAGAAAACACACAGAGTCACAAACACAAAAAGAGACACGGGGCAGGGGAGTTCATACACAAAGAGAGCACGCACACACAGAGACATACAGAGAAAGAAAGAGACAGAATTGGGAGAGGGAATGCAACAGAGAATAAATAAATATACTTAAAATGATTAAACAAGAAGAAATGCATATTTTGTCTACATCATTTTTTCTAACGTTTAGTACTGATGTAGGCCCAGTGGGTAGTTTTAAGAAGGACTACAGTCTGTGGTCCCTAATATCTTTAAAAATCATAGTATGGGTTTATAAACAGTGAACCCGCATATTGTTCTGGAACAAAGTTCAGAGCACATTGGTAAAGAGAGCACACAAATAGCAAAGATGAGTGACTTCGCCAAGGTCAAAGCCTTTCAATTCACTGAAGACAAATGCTCTTCCACCAAATACTACTACATTAACCAATGTAATTATTAGTTTAAAACCATAGTACTTTACGTCTGGTTGCTATGATACCTGAGAACACAGTGTTGTAGACAAGGGCAGTCTGTTGGGCCTTATCTATGGAGAAAAGCCCTCTCCCAGGAAACCCATGTTCCCAAATGTCCCAATCAGGTGTCTCCTCGCCCTCCGGGTCCTGCTTCAGGTGCTTCCATCAACAATAGGTAGGCACACAAAACTCCATAAGGATGCTTACAATCATTTAATTTCTCAGATTAAACGATATTAGTCACACCAGGAAGTGCCTGTTTCTCGCTTTTACCCCTATTTTGTAAAAGTATGTTTATTTTTAGCTAATACCAAAGAACTCAGCTGTATCTATTAATGGAAAAGCACTGCAAACTGGTACCTGCATGCACTACATAGCATGTAAACCAAGTTTAATATATCTATATTCAAAACCTTTATCCGTTTCCCATGTATTTATCATTTGTATTGGGAAGAGCATGCATGTGCCATGGAGTGTGTATGGAAGTTGGAGGACTACTGTCAAGAATTGGGTTTTCAAGATGAAGTCCCACCCTAGCTAAAAAGTGTCTGACAATTGACAGCTACAGAGTAAGAAAGGACAGTTTTCTGTAAATCTGTAGTCCAGCGGAGGGCTACAAATCCAAGAGTATACCAGCACAAATCGGACTTATTGGATTCAAAACACATAAAAGGAAGACACGAAGTTGGATGGGTAGGGAAGTGGGGCGGTGGATCTGGAAGGAGCTGGGGGAGGAATGAGTATGATCAAAACATACTACATGAAATTTTAAAAACACATTAAGTTTTAAAAATAAAAACAAAAGAAGAATTGGGTTTTCTCCTCGCACTGGGTTCTGACCAAGACCACAGACCTGGCAGCAAGGTCCACCCCCACCCCTACCCCTGCTGAGTGAGCTCATCAGCCACCATTTATCATTCTGTGAAACTAATACTTTCAAATTCTTTGGCCCTTATAACTGTGCATGCATTATCTTTATCTGTAGTCAACTTGATGAACCATGACAGAGCCCTGAGTCCTTGTTGCCGCAGAAATATAAAGAGATTTCCAGTACATTAAAACTGAACACTGGAAGCTGAAGAGATATTTCAGTTCGTAAAGAGCTTGCTGCAATGACATGAAGTCTGAGTCAGGCAGCAACGTCAAACACCAGGCCTGGTGGCACACACTTGTAAAGACAGTGCTGGAGAGTCAGACGCAGGAAGAGACAGGAAGGATCCGGGTGACAGCTATCAAGTTAGCCTAGCCCTGCTTCCCATGTCCCAGACCAGAGAGACCCTGTCTCAATAAAACAAGATAGATAGCTCCTAAGAATCGTGTGGTAGTCTGAATGTAATTGTCCTCATAAGCTTATGGGGAGGAAAATTATTAGGAGGTGTGGCCTTCTTGGAGTATGTATGGCCTTGTTGGAGGAAATGTGGCCTTCTGGGAGCAGACTTTGAAATCTTCTATGCTCGGGATATGCCCAGTGTCTCAGTTTACTTCCTGTTGCCTGCAGATTAAGATGTAGAATTCTCAGCTCCAGCACCATGCCTGCCTACACATCATGTCCTGCCATGATGATAACAGACGAAACATCTGAATTGTCAGCATCCCAGTTCAATGTTTTCCTTTCTAAGAATTGCCATGGTCATAGTGTCGCTTCACAGCAACAGAACTCCTAAGACAAATGATAGCACCTAAAATTGTCCAGCACACACACACACACACTCAAACAAACACACACACACACACACACACACACATCTGCATACATATATATACATATATATATTCCCATATGCATATGCACAAACCATTCCTATACATGTATATACATACACACAAGCATATTCACATCACATATACAGAATATATACATATATATTCCTATATACATGCACACCTAAAATAACTGGAAATAGAAAAATAACAGAGATTGGATAGAACTTATTTTAAGCAGTGGCCTAGAGATGATACATATTTGACAAATACATCTTACACAAATAATACTAGCTATTTATCTGCTCCTTCAAAAATAAACATTTCAAATTTCTTCAACATAAAGGGTATAATTGAAGTACATTTTTAATATAATTTCAAGGCATTTGCCTTTCCTTTTGATTTGTATAATATATATTATGAAATGTCGTTATGGACTGTGTGTCCCTCTTCTTCATACTACCCCCACTTAAAGGCTTATGGAATAGACAAGTGAGTGCCCTAAAAGCTGGTACTTTGAGATGCTGGGAACATAGAGAGAAAGCTCCCACATGCAAGGATAGCCAAGAGCACGTGCTGGCTCACTGCTCATTCTCCAGCTCTGCTGAAGTGTCTAACTGTGATTGATACTGGATTGAAGAAAGAAGGATGACATCATGAAGTGCCGACAAGACTGCTCCCACTCACAGTGAAAGTCTAATGGAAATTTCCTCAAAAGAGGGCAACAGTAAACTTTCCTAAGTCAACTGTTGCCACATGAGAGGCACCACTCTGCAAACTGCCAAGGAAAAGTAAGATGTGGCAAATGATCCAATAGTGTTTCAGAGACAAGGTTAGACGTGAAAATAACTTCCTGTGAGCATTTTTGTAGGCCCAGAACAAGTTTTCCCCAAACAACATACATGGAATGTATTATAAAATCCCAATAAGAAAAATAATTATCTTCTTTTATTTTTCTGTTTGCTTGCATCATTGTCTTCTAAAGGCAGGACAGTCTCTCCTCCCATTTATCCATGAATGACCTTGAACTCCTGATCCTCGAGTCTTTGTCCCAAATAATTATCTACAAATTTTGCTTGATAAGTAAACCAAATAAATTATTTTGTATCAATTCCCAGAAATACGCTTAAATTAAGGCCAGGAAAAGTCTCCAGGTAACACGTGACTCACTTAAGTTACCAGAAATGAAAATAGCCATTCTTATATTTGAAATCACTTGGTGCAAGATGAATTTCTTTCTCTAGTTAAATAGTCCCCTTCAATTACTTATTAAATCAGGCAATTTAACATAACTTCAACATAAAAGAAGATATTGTATCTGAAAGGTAAACAAAGGTATTTGCATGCATGTGTATATCCGTATACACGGATGTATGTATGTATGTATGGATGGATCTATACTGTCAAGAAAGATTAATCCTTCAGATATTTGACTCTAAAGTCACTTCTCATGCCAGTTAAGAGTAGCAAGGTGAGTTTGCATTGCTCCCCCAATCTAAAGGCAGAACGTGGTCAGAGAGCTGTCTTTCTTTCTTTTTCTCAAATCGGTGTTCTCTGTTTCCACATCATTTCACATTGCGGATATGATCAAATGCTACATTTTCTAGTAAACATCTTCCTTTTTTAATCCAGAAAACAAAAATTTTCCCATAACAAAAGGTCCATTGAAACCGCCTGTCAATCTGCATTTATAACCCACAAAGCCTGTGGAAGGGGATGCTCGGGACATTTCTAAAATATTACCCATACCACAAATATTCATTTGGAATGCTCTGTCTCAAAACAGAAAAAAGACACTGTCTGAAAGTGCTTTGATCAAACAAATGTAAAAATAAATATTGAGGCTTTTTGTGTGTGCATGGCCTAATATTTTCTCTCACAAGCCTTAAGAAAACAGATCATTGCAGCTCACAAGCTTTGGAAAGCTACGGTTTTTTACACTGTTCAAACACAAAGCTCATAATCAACCACTAACACGAGAGGATTATTTATTTTTCCCACATCATACGTCTGGTAAGGACAAAGCAAACATCAGGCTTTTTTCTTACCCTATTATTGTAACTGTTGACATTTGTAGGCAGTGTAGGATCAACCCTCATTTCTTTTTAAATTAAGCCGTTTATTGTCTAAATGCTAGCACTAGTTCTTGAAGTAAATCTCAGTCTATGTTCCTGGAAGTAAAACCACTTTATGTAAGTTTACTGTTTTCTATATACTAGTTTTGTTTTGTTTTGTTTTTTACTAACTCATACTCCCCTCCTACAAAGAGAAGGATTTTCTGTCATTTCCCTTCATGTTCGAATTTTACTTAGTTTTTATTACAGTGATAAGTTGTGAAAACTGTTTGTTTCTAATTCTTGTGGTTATTATTTTCATATAAAAAGATTTCCTTTGCGTACAGGTCAAAGGCTGGAGAGTTTTCCTTTGGTTAATATCACACATTGCACAGCTCCAACACAACTTACACTCAGTGAAGTAAAGTCTGAAATGTTCACAGGCCCTGACACCCCAGGGACTGATTCCACATGCTGATTCTTATTTCTTCTCTTCTTACAAACACACTTTTAAAATTCTGGAGCACTGCTGAAGAGATTTAAATTCAGACCAAAAGAAGTAAAAATTAGAAATATCTATTAAATGTTTCTCTGCAGCATTTTCAATGTTTTAAGACTTTATTTTAAATATTCCATAGAGGATAACTTTTGTATCTTTAAAATGTGCGGTGCATAATATTCGAAACATTATCTTACCAGATATGATGCCCTTTGAATACTAGAGTGTTCTGATGTTTACTAAAACTGCTAACACTGAAGAGGTCTCTATAAACTACATTAGCAACCCACCAGGTCAGTTGTTCCCCTGTGGCATCAGTAGGATTCCCCTTAGTGTGCTATGAATATGTTTTATTACCATTGGTTAATATAGACGCTGCTTCGGCCTATAGCAGGGAAAAAGATAGCCAGGATGGAAGAGACAAAAGAGAGAGAAGATGAAGGCAGGGAGATGCCATGTAGCTGCCAAAGGTGAAAGCTGCAGCCAGAACTTTACCAATAGGCCACAGCCTTAAGGTGATACACAAATTAATAAAAATGGGTTAATTTAAGATGTAAGAGTTCAGTAGGAATATGCCTGAGCCATTGACCAAACAGTGCTGTGATTATTCAGATCTGAGTGGCTCATAAACAGATGAGCCGACTCTGTTTACAATAGTGGCACACCCGCTATTGGGGTAGGTCTGCTTCTCAGGATGGAATTCATGTCTACTACTGTGAATCGGTGAAAATAAATACGACTGTGGGAGACACAAGCACCAATAGGGAAGCACACTGTAGTTTAAGAAAAGTAAATTAAACATGCTGCCTAACTGCCTTCTAAATATTTTTGTTAATACTAGTAGACAAGTGCTATTCTCAGAGAGGCATCGCTTCCAATTGAGGACCATGAATACCAAGGCCCATGGCTGCTCCAGGTGCTGGAAATAAGTGCCAGTTGAACACTCAGCCATAAATAGGACATTTACACCACCCTGATCCCCGAGGATCAGATAACTATCACGACAAAGAAGACTGGAAGAATGTCAGAGCCAGGATATAAGGAGAAGGCTGCAAATACAATCTTATGAGCATGAACCTGCCTTTGCAGTCAGGATCTTACACAGACCTGGTGGCTTGTCTGCACTAGACCTATGCAAGGCCTGTCAATGGTCATGGCTAGGGGAGGGGACCTGGAGGTCTGCTTCTTGCAGATTATTTGTTACTGATAGATTCCGGGGCATTCATTATCTTCAGGTATGTGGCCCTGGTGAGCACACTGGACTCCATTAGTTACTTTCACACATGTGGTAACCTAGACAATTCTAGCTAATCAGTGCGTCCAAAGCAAAACACAAAGACATGAGCGTTAGAAAGGGACCTTTAGAAACGAAGTAGGATTTAGTTGGATGGTGGGGAAAATAAGAGCATTTGGAAGTGAAAGAAACAATAACAATGACATTGTTGAAAAAAATTTTAATTGATTTCTTTAAAGGCCCAGAGATGGCTCTGCAAGTATGGGTGATTACCACTAAATCTGAAGACCGGAGTTCAAGCCCCAGGAGCTACATGATAAAAAGAGAGAGAAAGCAAGTCTTACATGTTGTCCTCTGACCCACATATATATGCCATAGCACATATGCACACAAATGAGTGAATTAATTAATTAATTGAAAACATGGGAAAAAATCTACTAAAAATGTTCACCCCAATCTCCTATTGCTTATTGATGATAGGTCGACCCTTTATCTGGTAGAGGTAAGTCTTCATTTCCCCAGAGTAGACTGGCCACTTCTTAAACTTACATAGTTCTACCTGGAAACTTCTCCTGTCCACCTTTCCACTGGAAGTCATTGCAGTAAAATGTCTAAGTAACAGAGCCGTCTCATGTGAACTGATGGGGAAGATGGCTACTTCCTTTTCATGACTGCAGAAACAGGAATGTTGCAAACATTGACACGTGGAGATGGCTACAAAAAAAGACTTTGATAAAGAATTTCAGATTTAATCATAATTTTAGCCTTGATAACAAAGAAGGCACTGAAGACTATGCTCTTGATGCGATTTTATTGTTTCTAGCCTTGTCTGGATTAATAAGGGGAAAAGTAGAATTTGAAATCTCAAAATATGAATGTCTCCTAAGTAAGTATTTGAAAAAAACAAAAATCATAATCCTTATTATGTCACTCTAAAAATTTATATATTTTGATATGTGATAGTAGCCTTTAGTTAGCAAATATATAAATTAAAAATTTGGCTTATCAACTCTTTCAATCTCTGCAGTAGTACTTACTAGTTAATGTTAACAACATCCTTTGACTCAAAGAGACTCAGTTCTTTAAATCTGGGGACTAAGATTAGAACCTTAATTTTCATCTTAAATAATTCACAGCACAATTTGTTAAATGTAAGCTTTTGAAAAGAAACTTTCAGATCTATATATCCATCTCATTTTTCTAGTAAAACACCATATCTAGTAAAAATCATTTCAACATTTCTCTTGAAAACCTAATGAAATATCTTGTTAATTGATAAAATAGGCTCCTGACTCATTTTGCCTTCGCTTTCACTCTGTGGTGTTTGTTCTCGTGTGTACACAATGTATGCACACATGGTGGGGTTATGTAAGCCCATGCGCGTGTTCTGAAGTCACATAGCAATGATGAATGTCCTAATCTACCTATGATTCCTACAGAATCTGTCACTGAACCTGAAGTTAGACTGGTAGATAGCGAGTCACAGTCCCTTACAGCACTGAGCTTACAGACATGGAAATAGCCTTATCTGCCTTTTTAAATTAGTTACAGCATTAGTTCTCAACCTCTGAGTTTTGACCCTTTTTGGGGGTTGAACAACCCTTTCACAGGAGTCACATGTCAGATACTAATGTTATGATTCATAACAGTAACAGAATTACAGTTATGAAGTAGCAATGATGTCATTTTATGCTTTGGGTCACCACAACATGATGAACTGTATTAAAGCGTTGTAGCATTGAGAAGATTAAGAATCACTGAGTTAGGAGGATTTGAACTTGGTTTCCTACTTACATACAAAAGCACTTTTATCTCCTTAGTCATCTCCTAAACTCTAGATAATCTCCTTTTAAATAAACAACTATATGGGAAAAAAACTCTAGACAGTGAAGGTATTATGTACTTATACAGTTACTTGACTTTCAGTGCTCTATGGCCATTACTCTCTTTATAAATCTTTGAATTGTTTTTTACCAAGCAGTCACAAATACTGGAAAAGGCTCATTTATACAATTTCACTTTAATAATAATTTGTAGCTTATGTAGGCTTTGCTAAGAGCTATTCAGTCAATCCTGAATGGACCATTGAGTCTCCTACACATCATTCAGAAAATCCTAGCCAGCCAAGGTTCTTGAAGACTACTTTTCATCATCGCAAGGCACATTAAAAATAAACTGCAGTGACAGCTTAGTCATACCACCCTACAAATGCTCACTGGGTAGGTGGTTTTATCCATCCTGTACTTCCGATGCTAATTCTGAGTACATCTAATTCTGAGTACTGCTGTGTGGACGCTGAGGCTTTTGCGTGGGTCATTTTCTTTCCTGAGGCCATCTTCACTTGCCATATGGCAAGAACTCAAGCGGAATATGTTATACAAGATGGGGACATTTCCAGAATGAAGCCTCTGAACTAATATCTATTTTTGATTACTTAGCTGAAGCTATGGTAGAATTAGGAGCAGTATCTTGTGTTCATGCCCCATGGTCCTCTGCATGTGAAACCACAGACATCTATGGGAGAGCTCATAAAACATTGAAATCATGAAAATAAAAATTCTAGTTTACAACAGGAAGGATAAATGTGAAAGGTAATGAACATTAGAATATTTATCCACCATGTGTGCAAAATATATAAATGTATTAAGAAAAGAGCCATACTCAGAAGTGTAGTTTTTAAGTATAGATTCGTAATGAGGAAGTATTCTTATAGCAGTGTTTAATGGAATTAATCCATTTGATGTTTGGTCTAGGGCTACACAGAAAAACCCTGCTTAAAAAAACAAAGAGACAAAAAAGAAAAAAAATTATAGTACAAATTTTCCAAATATAATTAATGCTGTAATAAACATTATGCAATGTGCAAGAAGACTTTGTCTAGAATATATATGTAGGAGCCAATTTGGTCATATGATATCTATGTATAAAATAAATTAAAGACATTGACATTATTTATTTTTAATACAAGCTATTTATAGAAGCAGGTAAGGCAAAATAAATAGCATAATATTCTCTATTCCTACTATAAAATCAGAATCTGCAAGATAAAATCAAGATCATACACATATTCCAAGATATTTGAGAAACAACAAAATTGTAATCTTATTGTATATGCTCATTGAAATATCCTTGAACTTGGAAAATTTGAATAAACTGTTTTTAATAATCTTATTATTAGAAGTGGTTGATAATAACAAAATTGTTTTTGTGAAATTAAGTTAAATAAAATGTTTAATCCCAAGTCTTCACCGGAATTATCACTGTAAGCTTCTGACAGATTTCATGTCTTAAAAGTATACATAGGGTTGCAGATATGTCTCAGTAGTAAGCATACTTGCTATTTTACCAGAGAACCAGAATTCAGTTCCCAGTGTATATATCAAGCAGCTAACAGCTTTCTGCAACTCCAATTCCATGGGATTCAATATCTTTTCTGACCTCTTCAGGCACCTGCACACATATGACATCCACAATACACACAGACACACACATACACACAGATATACACACAGAGACACACATTCACACACACACACAAATAAAATCAATTTTAAAAAACTTTTAAAGTTACATATACATATACATGTTTCCCAGTCTAATTAGAAACAGTGAACTAGTGAATTACCAGGACAATGGTCATAAACACTACCATTACACAGAGAAACTTTTCAAGAGAAAGTAGACTTTTTGAAAAGAAGTGATTTTTAAGCCTGAAGCGAAAAAGAACTAAGATGACTCATGTAACATAATCTCAGAAGGCAATGATGATACCAAAGAATAAAATGTTACATTATAGGATGAAGAAAAATAAGTTCCATTAGGTTAAGATTTGCATATCAATAAAGATAATAACTCACTAGATTGGAACTCTTTATCAAATATAGTTAAATCTACTGTTATTTTAATGCTAAAATATAATTGGGCACTTTCAGAGCATGCTGGGAATTCAATTCATCTCTCTTGCAAAGAGAAATGAATTTTAACAGCAGCACATTGCCTGGTAGCTAGCATGATGCAGCGTTGTGTATTGTCTTCCGAATTCATCCTCTCTTCTGAACGCTCTGCTGCTTTCACCTAGCTGTGCCCTTTGAATGGTATGGGGATGCTTCCCACATGCTATGGATGCCAACTTCTTCCCCTTCATGTAACTGTCCTTGGTGTAAAGCAGACTTTAGTATAGAAAGAATGGATTTACTAATATAATTAATTTCAATACTTGGCATTCAAAATCATATAATTAACTTTATGATTTTCCCTTAGATGTATTTTCTTCATTTTTGTTACTTTTTTTAAAAAAAGTCACATATAATGTTATTGTTTGTTTTTGCCTCTTCCCAATTCCTCTCTAATCATTCTTACCTCCTTACCATCCCCATTTTATGTCCTTTTTCGCCTCTCTTTCTTTCAAATAAAAAATGAAAAAAAAAACAAGAAAGACACAAACACACACACACACACACACACAAATCAAACTCAAAACAAAGACTGATAAAACAAAAAAGTACTAAGACAAACAAAATGAAACAAACATCTACAAATTACCTTTGAGTTGTGTGTTAGCCAACTATTCTTGGGCATGCGGTGTTAATTGACCCAGTGAAAGCTTTCCCTGCCGAAGATATCAATTGCAGATAGCTTCTTAGCTACAGTGGCATTCTGTGAATATTCTATAATTTTGAGTAATCTTTGAGCAATATATCTTTTCTTGACATCATAGAACAGTTTATCATATCTCCTAAAGTTATTTTTAAGATTATATATGCAAATGCACATATGCAGATATATGTATATATGTGTATGTATGTGTGTATATTTGCTGTCTATGTGTCCATGGAGGTGGATGTCATAAGGGACTGAGAGATCCCTTGGGACTAGATTTATAGGTGTTTATGAGCCTTATAATGTGGATGTTGGGATTTGAACTCATATCCTCTGATAAAGTTCTCTCAAAGGCTAAGCCATATCTCCACCCCCCTCACCTAAAGTTTTTATGGCACCTTTCATAAGTATCTTTAGATTACAATTAATCATTTTTTAAAGTTTTGTGTCAAGAATTTATTCTACATGAATAACTCTCTGCCTTATATAAAGATTGTATATATTTCCCCAGATATTTCAATATCAACTCTATCATTCATATATACATATGTAGTGTTAATCAGCTCTTTATGACTGCTTCATACTACCCAAGATAAACAACTAAATAGAAATAGGAGGCTTTTGTCCCACAGTTTTAGAGTTTCCAGTTCACGATAACTGAGCCAAGGGACCCTAGGGCAGAGGACGGCATTTCTTTCCTGACAACTGTGAAGTAGAGACAGTATCAGGAAGATGCCAGGGTCCAAAAACCTCTTCCACAGGTATGCACCATTGATTTAATGTCTCCCCATTTGTCCCCACTTCCTAAGAAGTCCAACACCTCCCAAAAGTATCTTAAATGCCAACAAAGCTTCATATTATATATGAGTGTTCTGATACACTTCAGATCATGTAGCACTTGAAATATATATAAGCTTTTCATCCTATTTCATTGGTACATTAGCCCTTGGTATCCATTATAAGATAATAACCACTTCCTTTAGAAACTTCAACAGAATTAGTCTATTCTCCTACTTATGTTTTCAGAATCTCTCAATTGTTTTAGGCAACATTTTTTCTATATGAATTTGAGAAAAAAATCAAGTACAATAAGGATCTCAGCATTTTTATCAGAATTACATTAACCATGTAAATTAAGTCATAAGTAGTTATTTTAATATTTGATATTTGTATTTTTGATTGTATTCAATCTAATTTGAGTTTATTTATATTTTAGTATATATTTATAAATTTCTTCTCCTAAAAGCACACATATGCCATTATTGAGTTTATTTTTCCATAAAAATCTGGATTTTGTGACCATAAAATTGTAGCAGTTTATATTGTAGTTTTCAAATGTTATATTTATATTAAAAGGAGGTTTTCTTTTGCTCTTGTTTTTATGGGGTATATTGAATTGGTTCTAATAAACCTTCTGCCATCCAATGAAGTCAAATTTTCTTATCTGAAAGTAGTATTCTGTTCTGTTCTGTTGTGCTGTGTTGTGTTGTGTTTATGCATTCCACTTCTGGCTCTTAGTATGAGTGTATGTTTTTTTTTTTGACTGCTTTGGTTAACAAACTTTCTAAAACCTCGACACTGAACATAAGCACTGATAGAAGAAATATTAATTTTAAAATTTTAATGAATACCAATTTTACGATTTTGAATGAAAAGACTTCTGATATATTATCTCCATGACTGTACCTAGAAGGCTTGACAGATACATTGCCATATGTAGCAATTGGACTTATAAAAGGAATCAGCCATGATAGGTTTCTCATAACAAACTTGTTTTTATAAAGTTGGAATCCAAGTGATATCAGCTTCATAAAATTAGCTGACGGCCATAATTCTGTTTTTAGTCACATGCCTAATTTGTATATGAATGGGAATTTTTCTGAAGCAGTTGGCAGAGGATGTTGTAAATTTGTCTGGGCATGATATTCTACTTAAGGGCAGATACCTGCCCTCTACAACAGTCTATATGTTCTATGCTTCCAAAGTTTCTACAAATGTGGAGAGGGAGGAGAGCAGATTATGACCGCAGGGGCCTTTTCCATGGTATGTTTCAAAGGATGCTTTGATGGAGGGCCAGATACAAACTCAAGATTGAAGTAGTTATCTCCAGACACTGGGAAGGCTGTTGACTGAAAGGCTTAAATTGTAAGGTTTCTTGGACGAAATGCTGCTTCATCCACATCCAAACCACTTCCTATAGTGAGTGAGCATCCAAAGAGTGGTCAAAGACTGTCTCTGAGCTCCCTCCACCCGTGCTGGAGCATCTTCAGTGAGTTATCCTAACATCAGTGCTGTTAATTTGTCTGAGACCTCCCCAAGTCACTGTTGTTCAATATCTTCTTAAGGCTACCCCTGCTTCCTTTCTCTACCTTTTATAAATAGTTGCCTTAAAAAGTCTCTCTGGCAGATACCAGCCATGTTTACTGTCATTGTAGATTCTTCCATCAGAGTGGGCCTAATGCCAATAGTTGGTACCAGTATTGGTATGCATATAACAATGCTGTCATATTTTAACAATGGAGAGTTCAAACTGGCTACAAAAGAAAACTAAGAATGAGGTCTAGGAATCAGCCCTAGAACGCCAAGGAAGACCTAGTTCTGTGAGCTCAGATTATCAGCTGTGACAAAGTCTGGTCCAACTTGGGAATAGTGTGACACCAATGCATGGAATAAAAAAAAAATGAGTGGATTCTCCTAAAAACTTATGAACCTCAAAATTTCTTTGAATTATGATCTGAAAAATCCTACATCCCAATTAAAGAAAAATGTTCATCCCAATTTCAGGATGGTACAGTGCGTCTTTCTTGATAGAAAGCGTGTATCAGTAAACATTTGCCCTTATTGCCCTTTCTAGACACTAAACCAATAGCTAATGGTAAGTTGTAGCACAAACAGGACCAAGTCAATCCTGAAATAAGAAGCAAGATATTGTGTTAAAGACTCTTAAAAAAAACAAAACAAAAATCTGCCTACTTAGACCTGTAGGAAATCTGAGAGTATTCTAGGACTCAATTCTGTAAGCAAAGCATGAAATGGTTTAAGGAAGACTTTCGCGGTATATTGCTGTCCCATGATACAAGCTGCAAAACCCTTAAAAAGATGCAGTAAGATGATGCAAATGGCCTGTTGGGGTGGTGCCTAAAATAATCGGTAAAGCATTAATCCTCATCAAGGGGAAATTTGGCAACTCTTCCCCCAACCTACTGTCACAGTGATAAAAAGGGTTAGCAGGATATGATGTGTATACACACAGATCACCCACAGGATGATTGCTCTCTCCTAGTCTCCATGTCATTGTCTTCCCCCTCCCATTGCACACTGTTGCTTCAGTATTCTCACTTAAATTTTAATATTTCAAGTGGCCTGTCATCTTTTCTCCGCCCATTTCCTTAAAAACAAACTGGAGAATAGTATATTAAGAAGGATAAGCCAGGACCGAGAAGACAAAAATACTCATTTTTTATGCAGATCCTAGCCTCTAAATTTTTGTTTTGTTTTGTTTTTGAGACAGGGTTTCTCTGTGTAACAGCCTTGGCTCTCCTGAAATTCATTCTGAAGACCAGGCTGGGCTCGAACCCATACAGATCCACCTGCCTCTGCCTCCCGAGTGCTGGGATTAAAAGCATGTGCCACTGTCTCCTGGTTAGCCTCAAACTTTTAAATATGTGTGTGTAGGTGGAAGTAAGTTTAGAAGGAGACAAAGAAACTAGAAAAGAGGGGGCTGGAGAGATAGCTCAGTGGTTTAGAGCACCGTCTGCTCTTCCAGAGGTCCTGAGTTCAATTCCCAGCAACCACATGGTGGCTTACAACCATCTGTAATGAGATCTGGAGCCCTCCTCTGGCATGTGGGCATACATGGAGGCAGAATGTTGTATACATAATAAAAAAAAAGAAAGAAAGAAACTAGAAATTATATATATTAGACCACCATTGTTCCAGTTTTATGTATACATTTAAATAACATACTAATTACACAAAGAAGATACTCAAGAGAGGAATGTTGAATAGCAAAGAGGTCCAAACAAATATTCTTACTTTTAAAATATCTATATAAATAATGGCATTCTAAATAAAATTCTTCTAAAAGTCAATATCCTCTGCCCTCTTTCTCTTGCCAGGAACACGTAAGTACTGAGAATGAAAGGAGATACTTTATAATGCTAGTTAAATATTCGTTATCTATCTCAAGGAATTTCCTGCTGAGGTACATTGTACATGATCATATTTCACTTAAACACTGTAGAAGATTCTCAAGCATCATTTTGAAAACCTCCAATATGCATGTTCATTTCCTTTCTTCAATATAGTAGAACATCAAAGAATGGAAGTCTACTTGAAACAATAGCAATGTTTAACACTTTTAGGGTTTGCTGCTTCTAAAAAGAAGTTCCTATAAACACAAGAATACATTTAAATGTTAATAGGCAAGATTATTTCAAAAGTAACGTTCTTTGCTCACAGAACACACATCAAAAGGAGAGGTTCCAAATCCTCCAGTATCTTAATGGAAGCCTTAGATTCCAGTAAAAATGTACTTGCAACACAGAGCAGAAATTATAATTAGGAATAACATTTTATCAATGTAATTTGATGAAAATGTGCCCCCATGATAGCACAATACACAACCAAGAGTTCTCAAAGGAACACTTAGTATTTTTCAACATTTCAATATAAAAGGGCTCACTGAAGTATAGTGACTAGCAATTCTAAATTTGTGCTCTATTGACATCCATAATGTCTGAAAGAAAGTGAAAAGCTGACCTTGAGTAATTTGTGTTAGGTTATTCCTAAAATAATAATTAGCACTCATATACCAAATTATGATCTTCTCTGCTATCTTAAATTCACTAAGTCACCTGTTAAATAATAATAACAACCTCACCACACACACATACACTGACTCTCACTTCTATAAGAACTTTCATTCACTTTCAGAAATCAGGATATTCCCATAATGTTTTCTTCTTAGCTTAGCTTAGACCTGGAAATGGTGACTTCGGAGCCCATTTAATGGTACACAATATGTAACTAACATTTAAAAGTGTGAGCACATAAATCCTTAACATTTTATGTACTCTACCCACACTAAATACAATATGTAACCTCTACAGATGCTCACCAGCACAGAATCAAGAACTTTCTATGTGAAAGTCCATTGACACATTTAAAGAGGAAACTGAATTGCCAATAGCAACAGACTGATTAAGTATTTCAGTATAATTAAACACAGACTTATGAGGAACTGCTCAAGATATTTGGCCAACTATCAGGGCACAAATTAAAAAAAATTAAACTGAACTCAGTTTTTTGGACTAGAGTACAATTTAATATTGGCAAGGCAAATTTTCTAGGTTCAAAGGAAAAGGTCCATGATTATCAGAAATCTCTTCTAAAATATTGGAAGGGAATAAGAAACAAAAATAATATGACTTAAAATACCCAGAGGTATAAACTTAGGGGGGGAAGGCTGTTCTCAAAGTATGTTTTGAGTTGTGCTACACACAAGATATCTCAATGAGAAATTGTATTTTGCCAAACTAAAAACACTTCCAGGCTCTCAAGTCTTAACACATAGGCATTTATATTCTTGCTTTTCACCACCCAGGCAGCAATGAAAACAACTTTCCAAAAACATGAAGGGTATTTCTTTCACCCAAGGTATTGCACTTCTCAGCTGATGTCATGATGAGCTTTGCCAAGATCACACATAGGGAGAGCCTGACTTTTCACATCAGATATGAACTACCACAAAACAATTTGAGCTCTGGGGCTGAAGTGGCAATTTGGTAGAATTCCTGATGATGGAATCTTGCTTCTAAAAAAAACCAAAAAACTGGCAAGCCTATGCCACATCTCCCATTTAACAAATCTCATCTCTGCTCTTAGACCATAAATGTGGTTGAGTTGATGTGATTTCCACGTCCCCCCGTCACCTCTCCTTTGGGTAAGACTCAATGATTCCATGTTCATTATAGTGCTTAAACGTATTTTGACAAAGAAAATCATCCTTCTTCTCAAGAGATTAAAGACAGAACATGAAACTGATAGTTTTTCCCTTAGTCACTTGTTTGGTGACTGTTATTCCAAGAATGGGCGGTGTGAACTGGGGAATAGAAGAGAGCTCAGAGGTGAAATTTGGAGCCCATTGGCCTAGAAGCAGTTTGTTTACAAGAATTTCAATGTTTTGCATACACACTGGGGTGGTTACTCATGTAACATTTCTTTGTGAAAAAAAATGCTCAAAACAGAGTCATAAATTTAGATCTATGTTTGTTTCTCAATTAGATATGCTATTGTAGAAGAATATGCACTAAAACAATTTTTTCCAAGAATAGATTCACAAACCTAACATCAAGTAAAGCACAAATACCAAGCTTTGCCCTGAATAAATCTGTACTGAATCCTCTGTGAAACTGTTCCACTCCCTTCACAGATAACTAAAACTCAGTGATAAAAGGGAACACGTGTCTAAGATATAAGGAGGAAAATTTCAGCACAAGAAATTTATCATTATATCAAAATAACTTTCAGATTATTCTTATAAAGAAACCACCCTCATTATGGTCAGATAAAACACAATACAATATAAAGTATATTTGTTGTATTTAATGAATTTACTTTCCAGACATATCTGAATACCCTTGTCATTGCTTTATACTTCTCTGGCCCCTATTTAATGTGAACTCCTCAATTTTGTTGACCTTCCTCTCCCCACCCCTAATGTGTTTCATCTTTTCTCACACGCCTTTCAGCGTGATTTAAGGGCTCTCAGCACCTCCTGCCTGAACTAATCAGTAGCTATCATATTGGCCTCTAGAGCGACTCTCCACCAGAGTTATCTCTCAGGAATATTCTCGGTATTTCTAAAAAAATTCTCACACATGCTTCTATCCTCACTGGTACTGCTTCTCAGAGTGTGAACCTTGAATAGCACACATTAGTATTCACTGAACAGACAGAAGAAAGAAAGAAAGAAAGAAAGAAAGAAAGAAAGAAAGAAAGAAAGAAAGAAAGAAAGATGCTGACCCCATAACCTAACACCAGTTTACCTGAATATATTCTGTGAAGCTAGAAACCTAAGTACAGTTATTTTCACTAGTCGGCTGTGTGATTCTCACAGGTCTCACAGCAGAGAAATACCATGCTTCACACACACTCACACACACACATACACACACACTCACACACACATACACACACACATACACACACTCACACACACACACTCACACACACATGCACACACACACTCACACACACACACACACTCACACACACACATACACACACACTCACACACACACTCACACACACACACTCACACACACATACACACACTCACACACACCACATACACACACACACTCACACATACACACACATACACTCACACACACATATACACACACTCACACACATACACACACACACACACTTCTCAAAGTCTGAGTTTCTTCCTATGCTTACTCTTCTCAGCCTTCTCATTGCCCTATGTCAAGCTTTGCTATAGCTTCCTTTTGCTCTTGGAGTTACCAAGTTCAAACCCAGTTCTCAAGGGCTACCGTAATGACAGAGGTGTGTCTTAGCCTGGGTGAGTGGCATTGCACATTGAATTCTTAGATAGTAATACTGTCGAATCGAATGCAGTGCACATGTGCCTGTATTCATGAAGAGTACAGAGCATTCTTTCTTAGTGACTCACAGTAGGAAATTTGAGTTCATTTGGGAACTATAGTAGCACACATTCATGCTGACATTAGAACACCATCATTCTGCTATGTGGGTCATTTCTTCTCCAAGTAACTACCTCCAAAATCTCTGCCGACTCCTTTCATGGTTCTCAGATGCAACGGGATATGGGCCAATAAAGCTAGTATGTGAGTTTGTTAAGTATGTTATGCTAAGAACTGGCAGAAATTCAAAGGAATAAAGTGACCTACTTAACACATAACTTGATGACAAAGGCTTCTGAGATGCTTGACTTCCCACTTACTATAGGATTTGAACCTCTGTTCTGTAGTCTTGAAACAGCCATGGATCTAACTTCAGGTTCAGTGTATTAATATAAGATTCTATGAACAGTCTTGATAGAGTTGTATTTTTTAAATAAATATCTCATCAAAACTTACACAAACATTTCTACAAAGAAATGCATCTTGGTCAACCATAGATTTCAATTATTCTAATTTATAAAAGGAAAGTTAAGGACAAAATGAAAATATAACTTGAAAATCTGAATAACCAACATAATCAGATATTTATACATCAACGTAATGCCATGTATAAAGAACATAATTACTCAAATTACACAATGATAATTAGAATGGACAGATTTATTTTATTTTTGATTGTGCTTACACACCACAAGCCCTGAAGGCATGAATGACAACATATGAGAGGGGAAACGAGTAATGACTCACAAGAGTCACAACTCATGAGATCTGTGGATAGCATTCAAACCAGAACTCCTCACTTGATTGTGCCTAAGCACATATAACACACACACATGAACAAACACACATATACACATTTCAAAGTTTTAACACCCTGTATATCACCATTATGTTTTTCTAACAGTCTATTCATGATAAATGTCACAAGCAAACTTACTCTATGTAATAAACATTAAAACTGATTGGGCACAACTGTTCTTATACAAACATCCACTGAGTAGGCCAGTTACTTTCCCAAGATAAAAAAAAAAAAAGATGATGCAAGTCAGTCTCAGAAAAACTGATCCACTAAATTAGAGAACATGATCAAACCCAGTCTGATTACAAAACCAAAATATTCAGCTATGATTACCTTTCTAATATATTTTCCTATAACACGAACTCACTTTATGGTACACAGCAAGATACATCTTCCCACTAAATGGAAAAATTATAATGCTGTGATTTGGAAGTGAAGTGTCCCCTACAGACACACAGCTTTGAACATTTGTTCCTTAGCTGGTGTTGCTTTTAGGAAGGCTGTGAAACCTTTAGTATAAGTCCCCTCAGTGAGCGGAGGAAGTGGGTCATGGTGTTGGGGGTGGAGCAGTGCTACATAACCCAGTTCTTTATAACCCAGTCGTCCTTCTTTCTTCTTCTTCTTCTTCTTCTTCTTCTTCTTCTTCTTCTTCTTCTTCTTCTTCTTCTTCTTCTTCTTCTTCTTCTTCTTCTTCTTCTTCTTCCCCT
>NW_004949121.1:920500-945124 GCF_000317375.1 Microtus ochrogaster
CTCATCCTCCTCCACCTCCTCCTACTCATCCTCCTCCTCCTCTTCCTCCTCTTTCTTCTTCTTCAGTGTAAAATGCAATGCGATCAGTCAGTTTCCTTCAATTGCCTGCTGCCATGACCTTCCCACCATGATAGGCTGCTCCCTCTGGAACTGAAGGTATAGGCTAAACTAAATTCTCCTTTAAAGTGCTTTTTTCAGAATATCTCATCTTAGCAACAAGAAAATAACTATGGCATCTTCTGCCATATTCAGCTTAGCTTCTTGATATAGACTATGATGTACTAAAGAGGTTCAGTAGGAGTTGCTACAACTCTAGCAAAATTATACTTTAAGTGGGACTGGCTGTTATAGCTGCTATTACTTTTAATAGTGTGGACTAAACTGTTACATCTCACCAGCTTCATTGTGAACCCATGCAGAGCTGCCAGGAATCTGCACACCAATGAACCATTATCATGGAAACACATCATCTCCTTCCTAGGCTCCACATACAGTCTTATCTACTGAGCTTGCACCTTTCTCACAATCCATGATTAACTTTAGACCTGAGATTGTTCCACTCTTCCAGTGATATATGCATTTTATTTGTGCACCTGAATTGTTGTGGTTCATTTATTATTCCTCCAATCTCATTACAGTTTTTTTTTCTCCTTTAAAACCTTAGAGTTTTATTCCAGCTACCAAGCTCACCTGTGAGAGCACACACATAACTCAAGAGTCCACAGGGAAGGGGAGGAGTTTAGGGCCCCAATCTACATCAGCACATGTGTCCATCACTGACTCTTGTATACCAGAAAATGCTATTATGCAAAACATTTTTCAGATAAATGTCTAGCATTACTCTTGCTTTCTGGAAAACCTCTTTGTATCCTGAATACAAGATTTTCTACACAGGTAGGAAAAATGCTTTCAAAATTCATGAAACAAGTAGTTTTCTTCTTCATGACTGTGTGACTGTGTTTTGCACTCTGGGAAACATTTATGTTTCTGTGAGTTACATGTTCAGTTGCTTCAGAGAGCCTGAGAAGAAACCCGTACACTTTATTTTCTTAAAAACAGAGAAAAAGCACAGTCAGTTCAATAGAAGAAAACAAATCAGAGCATTAGAAGGAGGACACTCTGAGCAGCTCCCAGCTCAGGGGGAGTTCTATAGAGATCCTTGGAGTTCTGAAGGTAGAGGACATGCTGGTGCTGCTTGTGGAGAAGAAGTACCATGCAGCCACTGGCCCCTCCCATGGCTCCCTGAAACACTGCATCTCTCAGGACCATAAAGGGAAGAATTATCCATTTTGTAGTCTTAATTTATAGCATAAAATAACAATAGTCATCTTTATTATTAAGCTGTGATAAATTCAAGCTTACACCTGTGATGGAATGGATTAGGTTCATTACAAATATATTTTTTTTTTTTTGGTTTTTCGAGACAGGGTTTCTCTGTGGCTTTGGAGCCTGTCCTGGAACTAGCTCTGTAGACCTTTAACAAGTACAGAATCAAAACTCAATGGTCCTCGAGCGATGAGGGATATATGATTTCCCCAACCAACCTTGAGGGAGAAAGCAAATATAAAACATGACAAGATAAGACAATAAAAACACAAGAAAGCACTATGAGTTTTGCACACTGTTCGTCTGGAATATATTTTAGAGTCTCACTATGTAGTATGGGCTGACCCAATTGTATCTTTCTTGTCTGTGATGGCCATGGATTCGCATTCCTGCCTCCAGCTCCCAAGCGCTGAAGATAAATGCTTCTGCCTCCTAAATACTGAGATAACGGCTTTGTGCCACCACACCCAGCTGAGAATCATGAATCTTAACTCCTCAATACTTAAGTTCATTGAGTCCTTTCTTTCTTTGGCTGTCACACTATGCTTAGCTAGGTTTTCCCCTTGGTTTTATTATTAGTTCATGGTCATATTTTTTCACTTATCTCTTTATAAGTCCATCCTTATTTCTCAGAATATCAAAAATGTGTTCTTTTGAGGGAGTCAGCTTGTTCAATATGTATATATTACCCTTCTGCTCTTCTCAAATGTACAAATATTCTGAGCATTTCAGAGAAATAGTTACACTGACTCTCATGCAGACATTCTTACCATTCGCCTGCCTCTCCCCATTATTGCTATGTACTTTCTGAGGTTCTCTGATTTCAAATAAGAGATTAGAAAAAAATTGACTTACATTGGAAAGTCAAAATAAATGTCTAAATTCCCAGGCACTGGGGCAAAATTTGAGATAGATAAGTTAGCAAAACACTAAGGGTTATTAGCAAAGATCTCTTCAAGAAAAGTAAAAATTTAAGAAAAGATCATCTCTATTGCCAATATTTTGCTGCAGGATTATTCACTCCCTGTCGGTCTTTACAATTCTCCGTATAATTGGCTTCAGCTATTTAAAAAAGTCACTTACTTCATTTCAAAAACATTATTCCTTCACAAAAGTTGTAAAACGATGAAATTAGGAGAAACTGTTTTCTAGCGTTAACGTATCCAAATGACATTGTTTCCTCACCTAAACTAAAAGAAAAACAGTACTCATATATGAAGTTCTCAAAACACTTAAAAAATATGAACAAGTTAAGCAATTCTGTATCCTTGTTGTTTCTAAATTGCAACAAGGAACAAATGGAGGTCCCCATCTCAAGAGTTTTTGAAGGGGGAAAATGCCACAGCAATCAACATCTCTGCAAATGGAAAACAGCACCAACCCAGCTGGACGCAGCAGCATGAGGTGGTGTATAAATAGATGCTCCATGGAGAGAATACAGCCTGGAGAGGCAGGGAGAAGCCAGCTTCTGGTGCTGCAGTGCTGGCAAAGCCAACCAGACTCCAGATGGAGAAGGGAAGCATGGGGGAACCCAAGGGTGTGGGTCCATCTGGCCAGACCTTACGGTTCCCGAAAACTGCATGTTGGGTGAAACGCTGTTCTGAACAATGACGATTAGAAACAAAGGACTAAGTACACTCTCTAGACCTGCCCCCCAACCTTGATCACCTGCCATCCAAACCCACTGAGCAGTGTCATGAAGCAAACTTTATCCTTTCTCCATGGGACTGTGACAGTGTGACATCAAGGCTCGTACTCAGTGCTGTGCCTCACCAGACAATTGCTCTAAAACAGCATTCTGACCTTCATTTTGACTTTGCATCTTCAGATTTAGAAAAATGTTCCCCCAAAGGATAAATCTACTAGTCTTACAATTAAGTAATCCTAAATCGAGAAGTTGGACATTAAAACGAAAACATGAGTTATGAAATCTGTCTAGTGTCCAGTTTTCACTCATCACCTAAAGCTCAGTTTGTGCTCGTAGGAAGACACAATTTCTGTAATATACTCTGAAAGATGAACATACCCTTTTTTTCTGTAAATTGCAGACTCCTTTGCCTTTTTGAAAATACTGATTTTTGTACCCCAATCATATTAATAGTGAGAGGGTAGCACAGGAATATTGACAGAATCAACTGTATTGCGCCTTCCTCTGACTCCGACTATATTAGACTTGGGAAAATGATGAGTACGGTTGTCCTTAGAAGATGCCTGATAGCTTGAGTCTATACCGCTTCTTCTCTTTCTTGTACAATTATCAACCCTTTTTTCTAGATAGCTTCAGACATGAGTATAATGTCTTCTGATTACTGTTGTCCCTTGCCTTCTCTTATCTCCCATCCTCTCTTGAAGAACCTTTTCCTCGTTCATGATATTCTGGTCATTTTTTTTCCTGGGGTCCCATAATTTTACACAGAGCCAACTGTGTGTACATGGGTTTGGAGCTACCCATGGGAGCCTGGTGAGCGTCACACAAGTACACAGCTGAGCCATGGTTGCCACTCCCACAGAATTCATCAGCAGCTGACAGGTAGAACCCTGTGAGCCTTCTCCAGCCCATTACTGTTGACAGGCCCAATTCTGTGTACTAAATACAGTTGTAGCCATGCTGAGATCAGTCTGCATTGACTGTCATGCTCAGAAGACAAGATCTCATAGCACTTTCTCTGACCAATACATTGTTCCTACCCCTGTTTTCATCATGTCCTCCGGACCTCAGTGGGGTGGTATAGTTGCTCTGTTTTAAGCTGATGCTCAGCCTTCACTTATCCCTAGCACCTTGAGCAGCCATCCATTTTATTTGTCTGTTTTTTTTCATTTGTTTTGCCTCTGTTTTTACCACTATTCATGAAAAGAGAAGCCTCTCTCAATAAGATTAACAGTAACAAGTTGGGGGATATTTTGTAACACTGAAAATGTGTCACTGTTTTACCTTGCCTGCCCAAGGCATCTGATTGGCTTAATTAAGAGTTAAGTGGCCAATAGCTAGGCAGGAGAGGATAGGCAGGACTTCTGGGAAAAGACAGAAACTGAGAGTTAGAATCTAGGCACACAGAAGACACCAGAGAGACATGGAGGGAGTCAAACATACAGAATGGAGGAGTGGTAAAGAGCCACATCCTAAAACATAGATTAATAGAAATGGGTTAATTTAACTTATAAGAGTAAGTTGGAAAAAAAACCTAAGCTAAGATCAAGCTTTCATAATTCATAATAAGTCTCAGTCATTATTTGGAGTCTGGTGGTACAAATAAAGTCCAACAAGAAAATCTAATTACAATTACGTCAACATTTCTGCTTTGTCTCTTTATACATCTGTATTTAAAACCTTTGCCCATTTTCATGACTCTTCATAAAAGATCTGATAGCCACAAGGTCATAAACTGGTGAACAATATCTGAAAACTCAGGCTTTAAGGCCTTGCTTATTTCACCCCTTAAGTATATAAATCATTAATAAGAATATATCAGTTAATGCAAAATTGAGTATTCACTCTCAAACAAGATTCAAACCTGGGACAGTTCCTCCAAATGTTCCAACTAACTTCTTGAGATCTTGTAAGAAAGCTTACAGTGGGCTATACTTGATAGGCAAGAACTCATGACTGTAATAGACCAACGCATAGACAAGTGACTATAAAATATTACAGAAACTCTATTTGTTTAGAACTTTTCTCATCTAGCACCAGATAATTTTGTAATTTCCTTGACCTGAAAATAATGTAGAGCTTATTAGTATAATTTAGTAAGCAAGAAATTCTTCCTTTTAAATCATATGAAAACTATTTTTCCACAGGTTTTATGCATGTAACTGCAAAAGACATCAGTCTTTTTTTAACTGTTCAGAATACAGTCGACATACCACATGACAAATCGATTCTGCCATAGCAAAAGTCTGACAACCCTAGACAAAGCTGTGTGCATGTGGGCATTCCACACTCGCTCCTCATTTTATCAAATTTACATACGCTAATAAATTGTCATTTTAAAATAAATTTAACCAATTTAATTATTAAGAAAATATTTGAGGGGAAAGTTGTATGTGCATGAAATTTGTAAGAACATTTTTCCCTAACAAGCACATTATATAAAATTCTAACAAGAAAAAAGTAACAATTACTTACAGAGTTTTTACATTGTATCATCTACCTAGTAATCTGAAAACGCTTTAAAGTCCAAAGGAAGATTTCCTGCATTGTATGCAAATACAACACTTTCTTATGCAAGGAACTTGAGTATCGCAAACTTTATGGCATATGTTGTAAGAAAGTTCTGAAATTAATCCCTTGAGGATAACAAGGGACAACTGTATGCCCAAAGTGGTGCTCTGTCACTGGGCTTTTTCTTTTTTTTTTTTTTTTATTTTTTAGATTTAGCTTATGTGTATAAACGTTTTACCTACATGTTTGTCTGTGCAGAACCTGCAAGCCTGGTATCTGGAGAAGAAGAGGGCTTTGGATCAACTGTGTTTGGGCTTTCTGATGGTTGTAAGTCACTATATGAATTCTGGGAATTGAACCTGGTTCTCAGAAAGATCAGAAATCAAGGAGTTTTATGTCAACTTGACACAAACTATAGTCATCTAAGAGAAAGGAGTCTCAACTGAGAAAATGTCGCCATTAGACTGTGCTGTAAGCAAACACTTAGAGCATCCTTAATTAGAAGTTGATGTGTGAAGACCCAGTCCTTTGGGGGTAGCACCTCCCTGGGTGGTTCTGGGTTCTATAAGAAACAAACTGAGCCAGCCAAGGGGAGCAAGCCAGCAAGCAACAGTCCTTCATGACCTCTGCATCAGCTTGTGCTTCCAAGTTACCACTCAAATTGAGACAATATACTGTGTGATCCCGGACACGTTAGCCCCCTTTCCTCCCCAGGCTGCTATTTTTAGATCAACAACATTGCTACACAAAGAAAGAAAAGAGATGAACAGAAATCAGTTTTCATGATGGAATGGATCAATGTTTACAATAGAGTTCAAACGTTGGATTCCAGGTAGATGCTTGTAATGGTCACCAGTGTTGTACATAGCATCTGAATATGGCGTCCCGTGTGTATAAGTGTGACTCAGAATGATAAGAATCTTTGCCTACTTACTACCAGTTCCTAAAGTCAAGTACGATTTAATCAAGTCTCTGGCAAACCTGATGTTTCAACAAAGTGAGTCATCCAGCAGTCTTTTTTTTTTTTTAATCCTCTGGAGACAAAGCTTTCTTTTAAAATAGCCATTAGAAATATAAACTGGTATTAACTATACATGAGACAATCGAAAATAACACAGACCTTGGTCTGGGTTATGTTTCATTCCTGCCCACACTCTGGGATTCCTCTTATGACATATCATTTAGACATTATCATCTACGAATAATGTCTCATTCCCGAGTCCTGGTTTTCCATGATTTTGCTATTTCAATCTTTCCATAATTCCCGCCCTCTCACACTTTTCTTCCGTGAACGGTTTTTAACCGGCAACTTTATTTTGTTAATGAATGCAGACTATTTGGATTATTATTTCATCTTGAATGAATTTATATAATTTGTGGTTTTTAAGGACTTGGTCCATTTATCAAAGCTTCCATTTTTACATGTAGGGAACTCTTGTAGATTTCCATTTAGATATTCTGAGATCAGTAATTACATCCCCAATTTTCATTCCTGGTGTTCATATTTTGTGTGTGCTTTCTTTTTCCCTTAGCCTCTCTGTCTAGAATTTTATTGATTTTCCCCCAATGAGCCAGCTTTTAGTTCCATTGATTTTTCTGTTTGCTTCCTTTAAATTGAAATGACTTCTGTACTGATCTTTATGATTTTCTTCCTTTTGGTTACTTTAGATATTCTCTTTTTATAGATCTGAAGGTAAAAGCTAAAATTATTAACCTCAGAACTTTTTCAATAGACTCATTGGTTATGAATTATCTCTGAAGCTACTTAACAACATTGTTAAAATTTTGGTATGCAGAATATTTTTGTTCAGTTTAAAATACTGTCTAATACTCTCTGGCATTTCTTTCATGACTGGTGTATTACGTATTAGTCAGTTATTTACAGCATTTACTCTTTCCAAATATTTATTATTTTTTTAATTATAAGCTGATTGGCCCATTAGCTCTAGCCTCTCACTGGCTAACTCACATCTTGACTAACCCATTTTTCTGATCTATTTTAGCCACGTGGCTCAGTACCTTTTTTCAGTGGGGCAGATCACATCCTGTGGTCTGGGTCTGGGCAGGAGTGGGAGGAATCAGCTTCCTCCTTTCTAGAATTCTCATGTTCTTATTACATCATTTCTACCTCCTGTCTGGTTTTCCTGCCTATATGTCCTGCCTGGCCAATCAGCGTTTATTTATAACATGACTGACAGAATACAGACAATTCTCCCACACCACTTCCCCCTCTTTAAAAATAAAGGAAAATATACATAATTCATCTTTTGGGAATGTGGGCGTAGTATTTCAGGCTACTTCCAGCTGGCTGGGGGTGCTGATAATCTTATATGGGGACCTAAATCAAATATTTATGATTTTTACATTACCCTTCTTCTATTAATTCCTACTTTATTGTTATGTAGTTAAAGAATATACTTCAAATTTTTACTTTAATAAAATTGTGACTCCCAATATGATTTATTGGAAAGCATCCACATTCTGTGCACATACTTAAAAGGAGTTTCCTCTATGCATTGCTAGGGAAATTTTCTAAACTCTGTGCTACATGGAGTTAATTGATCACACACACACAAGTATAACAACATACACTAAAAAAACTGTACAAACTTTTGTATTTTATAATGAGTTGACATTTTTATCATAATATTACCCTCTTAGTTACTGGTAATCTCCTATAGTCTAAAATGTAATTTATTGAATATTGTTATTATTACTTTAGCTTTCAACCTAATTTGAGCTTAGATTTTCAGTTCTAAATATCAAACCAGGACCTAGTGTATTCCAAGCAGGTATTTTCCCACTGATCTCTAACACTTAGACCTTGATCCCTTTAGTTTTAGTAAACTAATGTGATTGTTTCAAGTATTTTATAGTAGGTATCGTGCAGTTTGGCATTTCATATGAAACTTGAAACTCTTTGTTTCAGTAGTATAGTTAACATATTTATATTTATTACAGTTACTGATATGTTTGGACTTAGCATGTTGTTTTCGTTCTACTTGGTATCTACTCACATGTTTATTTTCCATCATTGCTGCAGAAATTAGAAGAGAGAGCTGGAAAGCTGAGATAGAGGCAGCTTTAAAACCTAGGTTCACTACAGTCTGCCCACTTGTTTGTATTTGCTTCCCAAATGCAGAATGCATTCCCACTCCTACCGGTGTTCCCAAGAACATAAGTCCATTACAGCATCAACACAGACTAAGAATTTCTATCTGTTCAAAGGTCCAGAATCAGTTTCAATAGTGGGTCTCAACCTCCCTTGAGGTTGCATATCAGATACTTACATTACAAGTCTTAACAGTAGCAAAGCTACCATTATGAAGTGGTAGTGAAATCGTTTTATGGTTGCAGGTCACCAGAACCTGAAGAGAATCACTTCAGTCAGGAAGAGTAAATGAACAAGGAAACAAAGCCATTGCAATACTGAAATGGGCAAAAAGTACTAGCTCAAGACCCCATATAAGCTACATCCTTCTTATGGGCTCTAAAGCGCTCGTTGCATCATCCTTCCTCTTTTAAGAAAGACATCACCTGTTTGTGTCTGAGTATTTTAGTATAATTTTTTACCTACTAGGAGAATTCTAGATATCAAAAACCTTCACTGCTTTGCATGCTTCCCCCATTTCTGTCCACCTGGTAGTTTTCACTGGGATACAGTTCTTGCAGCATGTGTGACTTTTACAGTAAGGCCACAGGTTTGCACTATACTTGGCAGAATGCTTCTCTATTGAGTCTTCCTTGGTAATCTTTTCTCCGTATTTGGTTTCAGTTACACTGAGTGAGACCATCCATTTGATACCACTCACTTTTCTAGAATTACCATGTATTCGATGTCAGGATCTGTGAGTCATATCCCTGATCGTTCAAAGAGTGTTCCATGTGCCTGATATGTTGATGCTTCTGAGGTTTCTGGGAAGAGTTACACATAAAGCATCTTTTTCAAAGCATTCTTTACTGATAGTGAATCTTTAATCTTATAGTCTCCTACCCTCTGGGTAGGCTGCAAACTTCTGAAATCAAGAGTCCCTCTTTGTTTTAGTTTAACATTTCCACCTATAACTTTTTCATATCTCTCATGTTGTACCATAGGCAGTAAAAGAAGCAAAATATTATGGATTCAATATTCACACTTGTTTCTCCATCAGAAAATACCATATGTTAATATTCTAAGCCCCAGTGTGACTGTATTAAGGTATAATTGCGTGGTAAGAGTGGAATCAGATCTGATAAGATTTGTATCCCCAAAAGAAGAAAGGTTAAGTGAAACAGCAGATTAAAAACTATGTTGGAAGAAGTGGTTAGTTATAGTTTTGGAATAAAGGGAACAGAAACAGTTTACCACCCTATCAACTATTTCTTAAATCCTATAATAATTTGATTAACACCGGAACAAACCTCCCTGTCACCGGACCAACAAACTTTACCATTAGACTTAACGTGCTACTCCAACTGCAAACAAAGCAGCAGCTGCAACCACCACACTGACATTTTAGTGCAGGCAAACAAGGCTAAAAGGATCTTTACCCATGCCCATTCCTCTTAATGTTATAGCTCCAAAAGCCCAGAGGCTGACCTGGTGTACAGTATCTGGGTCCATATCTTTGTCCCCCACTTGTTATTCTACCATTAACAAAAAGTCCCACATATCCATCCTAATTTCTCCTTTGCCTCCATTTTATACCACTCCAGCTCTGTTCCTCCCTTCTCCTTCTCATCCAATACTGCTTATTGCTAAGCTCACTAAAATTGTTTAACTCTTTTCTCTCCTTCCCTTTTCTTTTCTACATATATTAGCACATTATACACAGTACTCTTGGTATCCCGTTACTCCTTTATCTACTCACTACAGTCTGTCACAAGCAACCAATTGTAGATGCCTGCTACTCTTTATCACAGTGGTTTAACTGCCAGATAGTCACTGTTGCTACAGGCAGCACTTAGTCTACAGGGTGGGGTGAATATATACCCTCAGTCCTGGAATACCAGTCTAATGTATGAAAACAGTACCAAAAGTGTACTACAGACTAAACTCTCCTGAACATTGCAAATACATCCAGTGAGAGAATAAATGTAACCTGGATTTGGAAGGAAAGAAAGAAAGAAAGAAAGAAAGAAAGAAAGAAAGAAAGAAAGAAAGAAAGAAAGGAAGGAAGGAAGGAAGGAAGGAAGGAAGAAAGAAAGCTTAACCAACAGCCTAAGTCTAGATAGAACTCAGAACAAAAACACAAGCAGCATTAAAAAAAAATAAAAGGCAACTTGCCTTCTCCTACAATGACCAGACCCATACCAATCAACCCTGATGAATATCACTTAGAATAAATTCTATATACAGAATTCAAAAAAAGTAATTATAGACATTTAAAAAAAAAACAACTCAAAGAGAGAGCTCTAATGTTTTTCCAAGAAAACACAGACAGCTAAATGAAAAATAAAGAGGTCATTGTATGGCATGAAAGTACAATTTAATGAAGGGATAGCAGTAATGAGGAAAACTCAAACCAAAATTATGATATAAATTTATGAAATATAAAACACAATAGGACAAATAAAGAGTTCATTGGAAAGTCTCCCAGTGTAATAGATCATGTGGAAGACAAGACTATCAGTTTTTGAACACAAAATAGAGAAATTACATAATTCACTCAAACGCATTGATAATTTTTAATGTATGAACCAAACATGTAAAAACTTAGACTTCATAAAAATAAAAGTCTACATATTATAAAGTATACAGTGAGAAGAATTTTTGCAAGAGGGATAGAAAATATTTTAATAACATCAAAAAAATGTTTCAAATTCTAGGCAAAAGGGCACCAATATAAGAGGCACATAAGATACTAAAAGTAAGGACCAGAAATGAAACTCCTTGTGCCATATTACAGTTAAATTACTAAGTGTAACAATAAATGTCAACAGTCTTTCCCAGTTATAAATCCTATAAATTACAAAAGTGGCCAAATGTTCTCATGGATGAAATAGTGGCATGAATGTTATTCGGATAGATGGCTAGCTGCTTTCTGATTGGATTTAAGGCCTGACCTATAGGAAGATCCATATGTCTGTTCCTGAAAATTTCTGGTGCAGGAGAGTTGTCTGTATTCTGTCAATCATGTTTTAAATAAATGCTGATTGGCCAGGCAGGAAGTATAGGAGGGAAAACCAGACAGAAAGTAGAGGTGATGCAATGAGAAAAGGAGAATTCTGGGAAGGAGGAAGCTGATTGCTCCCAGTCCAGCCCAGACCACCGAGAAAGCAGGATTTCTAAACACTGACAGCTAAAAAAAGGTACCAAGCCATATGGCAAGCATAGATCAGAATAATGGGTTAATATAAGTCATAAGAGCTAATAAGAAGCCTGAACTAATGGGCCAATCAGTTTTATAATCTAATGGAGTCCTCTGTGTGATTTTCTTTGGGGCTTGCAGGCTGTGGGGTACCTGGTGGGACAGAAACCCCAACAAGCAGGCCCCACTCATGTTACAATCTCATCAAGAACTTACAGTTTGAGAGCTCACAGACACAAAAGTGAACCTAATATTACTATTCTATTAAATTGGCACAATACTAAACTGTGTATCTCTAGTACAGCTCTCCAACTTCATCAGATGAATGTCTTTGAAATGTAGATATTGGTTAGCACAGAAAATTATAACTAGTCAAACTGCAGAGAAAAGTGTCAGTGGGATGCTCAGTTACAAATGCTGCATCTATACCACTCCCTTCCCAAGACTCAGAGACCATACCAGTGAAGGAGAGAGAAATACTGTAAAAGCCAGAAGTTGGGAAGGAATGGAGCCAACAGTGGATATGAATGATCTACTATACCCAGGAACTTACAATAGCTGTGGATATTTACATAAAACCTGCACAAGATGAATTCAGGCAACACTTTTACATGGAAGAAGAAGAGAATCACTAACCTCCATCCCTCACTAATGAGCTATTGACACCTGATGGCTTTAGAATGAAAGACAGTCAGTTTTCTTTATGAGTGTGGCCCCTATTCAGTCCATTATATTCCAGTGGATGACTCTGCACTCATGAGTATATGGGCAGCACAAATTAGTTTCAATGAGTTATTAAAATATTAAGAGTATACAAAGTTTAGAGGAGGTGGGAAACTGTGGGTAGATCTGTCAGAAGTTAAGATAAAGAGCAAAAGATGAATAACATCAAATTATATTATAAAAACCTCAAAGAATTATTAAAGAAAAGCATATTATTTGAGAAAGAGAAAGGAGACTAGAAGCATCACTGTTTCTATCATTTAACCATACATAAAAGAAGTCCTATGAGCACATAGAGAGATGGTGGCGACTCCAATCAAAGGAGAAAGGCCATAGAATGAATGTTTCCTTCTCCATGATGATACTGGACTTCCTCACGTCTGGATCCATGGAAATTATATTTTATGTACAATATAATATTTTGTTATGGCACCAGAGGAGATTAGGAGGAGTATGTAATCCAAAGTCCCTTTATCATTTATCTGGGTATCTGAAATAAAAATGAATTGCACTGCAAAGATTAGCTGCATTATTCATTGAGTTGACTCAGCATATATGCAATGATTTGCTAGCTCATGCAATTGCTTGAAATCATTACTCTTTTCTATAGCCTATTTACAAAATGGCACAGTCATGGAGCTGCAGGGTTACTGTGCTTTACCTGCTAAATTTCAGTTTGATTTGATCCAATAATTTTTTATTGTGCCACAATTATTATATTTTCAAATGGGAACATTTATTTCATGTTACTTTATGTTGGAAGTATTACTGTTGGTTTCATTTTTAATTGCAGCTCACAGTAAAGAAAGGATCTTAAGTCTCATATGAAATATGTATTTGGGATTTTTAAATTTTGAAATAGTTAATGACCATAAGGACTTTTGAAGTTGGATTGTATTTTGTATTATGAAAAGAACATGAGCAGTAGAAACTTGTAATTTGAAGTGCTGTGTTTGGATGTGAAGTTGTGAAAGGGTAGAATTGTGATCGTTAATCTCAATTTTCCACTTGATGACATCTAGACTATTCTGGGAGATGTCGTTTCTGTGGGGATTGTCTAGATTACATTAACCGATGTGGAAAAGCCTTTCCTATACTAAGACTCTAGAAGAAACAAGTGAACTGAGCATGATCACTCATTTCTTCCTCCTGAATACTGATGCCCTGTGACCAGCTGCTTCAAGCTTCACCTGCCTTGACTCTCCCACTATGATGCATATGCATTAAACTAAGAACTAAGTTAATCCTTCCACCCTTAAGTTGCTTTTTATCAGAGCATTTGGTCACAAGTAACTAAGATATGTGTATACACATATACATTCATATAAATGTTGTATATGTATAATCAAGGAAATGAGTAGTATCATAACATATAATAAGGGAGGGGTTATTTGGGCTGATGGAGAGGCTCAAAGGAATGTATCGTTTAAATTAAGACGTGTGGTAAGAATGAGTAAACAAAGGAAATGAACCAACAGCATTCAACCAAAGAAAGATTAGGGACTTATAATATGTTCAAGAGAAGATGAGGAATAAATAAGCAGAGATGTGAAAATCAGAGGAAGAACTGGGATAACTATAAGTACACTGGAAATAAAATTCTTAAGCAAGAGAGTGACAAAGCTTGATATATAAAAATAAATTTAATAAAATACACTTTAGAATTTCCCCCTTGTAATGTAGCCCAGAATCAACTGATGAGGTCACCAAAAAGAACATCTCAAAATACAAAATGAGCCTTCAAAGGAGTATGTGTATCTTTATTACATAGATATTTGTCAGAAGGCAGCTTATTCTCAGAAAGCAGGTTCTATGAAGACTGAAGACTGAAGAAAACATGTATTTGAAAATACTAAACTACGCATGGACAGGTACAAGGAGTCAACCCCCAAGAGGAAGGCAGACTAGCCAAACTTCATAATGTGATGGGCAGAAGCCAACATAGGTTGACACATTCAACAATAATAAAACATTTTTAACTGTAAGTGTGCTTTTCCAAATAAAATATACTGGAATAGTCAGAGATAAAAAGTTAGTCCAATCTGTTTGTGCCTTATTTATTATATAGCATATGTGTTTTTTCCATGGCTTTAAATGGTGAAGTGGGTAATAGGTTGCTTCACTTTTTCCAAAGAATAAATGTGGCTTAGGAAGACTAGGAGAAACTTTTTCCAAGTAACCCCAGCCAGAACTTAAATCCACGATTGACTTAATACTTCTAGACAAGATTGAATTTTTAAGGCAATAAGCAGTTTCATTTTAAAGAAGTATTACAGGAATTTCATCTATTTTCTTAAGGGAAGAAGAATAAAACAATAAAAATGAGAGATGCCACCAAGAGGAAATGATTGGTAAGCTTTCAAAATTTAGCCCTCCCAAATTCTATGGTTACTTCCAGGATCACAAAGAAAACTAATGTTACCGTACACATAACATAAACGCTACTAAGTAGTTTCTTTCATTCGAGGGCATAACTTACAAGAAACTTAACAATCTCTTTTCATTATGAAAGCTTAAATTCCTTGTTTTGAGTATTAGTTCTTACAGTTGCTAAATAGATTATAGAAGAAAATAATGCTTTTTAAGCAACCGCATGAGCTAGCAAATCATGGCATATATGCTGAGTCTACTTAATGAATAATGCAGCTAATCTTTGCAGAGCAATTCATTTTCATTTCAAGTCCCCAGATAAATAATAAAGGGACCTTGGATGTCCTACTCACACTCAGTAACTGAACTGTTATTTTTCTGTTACCTTCAACCCTTAGAGGAAACCATCAGAGAATGAAAATGTCTTCCCACAAAGAAGTACTGGTGTTGAGGAACATCGAGTAATGAGCTTTACATCTTGATTTCTTGATAAAATTTACAGAGCAGATGAGAAATCTAAGCTACTAATGAAACCAAAACATAACTCCCATTTACTTAGTAAGCTGATGATTGTACGAATGTGCTTGGCACAAATTATCCCTTGAGGACGAAACCATACTGAGCTCATCCTAGCTTTACCACAGAAAAGGTCCTTACTCGTTCAAATTTCAAATTATTAATTCTGTATATACATATATATATAATTATATATATATATTATATATATATACAGAAGTGTGTGTGTGTGTGTGTGTGTGTGTGTGTGTGTGTATGTGTGTGTGTGTGTGTGATCACTGCCTTATTTCACATGGAAAATTCCCCAGCTAGTTTAGGTTCTGTGACACGAAGAGAGATAAGATGTAACTTGAGCCTCAGCAGTCATGGAGATTAACAAATTTTGCAATAACTGTCATATAAATAGAGTTGATAAAATAAAATATTTCAAGAAGGACAGTTTAAGGGATGACTGTTCAAGCCTTGAACAATAAAGAGTTGGCTAGAAGAAGGAGAGAGGCTAAATGGAGGCTGTGCGAAAAAGTGTGAAATAAAAACACAGACATGGCCGGGTGGTAGTGGAGAAAAACCCAGAAGTGTGACATGGTTGGATTTCTGCCACCGTTGCAAGAACCAAGGTCATTGTGGTCATGAGACTTTTGGGGAGCTATGACTATTAAAAAAAAAAGGTGTTTCTAGTAGAAAAATAGAACTTAATGGTTCTTGAGAAAGTGACCACCTGTAAAATGGATTAACAATATATACAACCTTATGAGGAATGAGTCAATTACTGAAAGTTCAAAAAAAAATGATCCAGCTTAGGATATACCAAATCATGCATTATGTTCATTAATAGGAGAAAGAAAGGAAAAAAAAGGGGGGGCGGGGAAGCTAGATGTAGACCATAGAGTTGTGCTCTGGCAAGGACTTAAGCTCATACTGGAGGAAATAATTCTGAATAATCATATCATATCATCTAGAAAAATTCAAGGAAATAAATATTTAATAATGAATATATGTGGATACTGATTTATAAAATTATTTCATATTTTAGATTATTTTAAATACATTTTAGCACATTTTAGGTTAACATTTAACTTTAAAAGTCCTAAGAATTTTTAAGGTAAAATTAAAATGCCTTAGCAACAATGAATTATGAAAATACATCTCTTTATCCTTTCAGGAGCCTTAGATTCTATGAATTTTAAGCCTTTCTGTAGCAGTTTGTACTTTAGCTTCACAATTCATTCCTCTGTGCTTTGAAATAACATTCACACTTCATTTCAGCTCTCCTCTGTCCTAAATTCAAATCTTTCTTAATAGAACAAGACCAACTTATCCCGAAAGGCATCAAAGGTACCTTTATCAACATCAATAGACCCTGCTTCAGTGCTATCTAACAGCAAAATCCTGTTGAGCAATGTCTTGCATTTATAAGGCAGTAGAACATGGGTAATAATAAGCAAACCAATTACATCTTTCAGTACCCAAAAGGCATCTATTTTCATTTTTATACAACCTGGACATGATTACGAAGAGGTAAAGGCACAGAAAATATATATTGAACATGTGTCCTCTCAGATGTCAATGTTATAAAGTGAGCACAAACTCTCTCATGTAACAAACTCATGTCAAGGGCTGAGTTAACGTGTGCACAGAGTTAGTGAAACGAGCATTCCTAAGAAACAGGATTGAACAAATTTTGACATATTCAGCTGAATAGCAGGATATAGAGCACCAGGAAGATGACCCCAAAATGGTGATTGCTGATAGAGCACAGGCAAGCTTTCCCTTGCTGAATCCTGCTCTTGGTCGGGAAACTAGATAACAAAGGCTGGCCATGTGCATTTTGCTCTTTCATGAAATAGACAGCACAGAAAACGAAAAGGTCACTTGTCCACCTCGTGTCTTTCCTAACCAAAACACAGGCAGGAACAACGTAGAAAGGAGGGGAACTCTCATGGTATTTTGCTTGGAACTATGTCTACTTTGGACATTTTTATATTAATGAATAACTTTATTTCACAGAACAAAGCAAGAAATGAACTTCTTTTTATATAGCAAACTCAACTCTCATAGAATCAACAGTCTCTGACGAGTTTTTCTTACCTTGCATAAGCTTCCTTTTATATGCATATGCATCTTAGCTTGTCTATATGCAGAAGTTAGAATTCCTGATATCTTTTAAAAAATAGTGTAACAAATACATTAAACACATTAATAAAAATATAATTATACACATAGTTTTATATTAATGGAATTTCATATTGTTTTAGTATACAAAATTTCAACTGGATTCTTACTGAAGAAAAGAACACATTGAATGAAATCAAATCCAGTTTTGAAGAACCAAAATGCTGGACTCATAGCAATTTAATATGTATTCTGTAGCAAATAGTAATTCTGAAAGATCTAATTTTCACATGATAGTTATGGCATTGTGGAAATAAACAAAAGTGAAGAGAAGCATGATTTCAGAAAATCATGAAATATTGCTATGGGACAATGATCTTGTATCCTGTAAAGATTTGTTATTGTATTGGTTTTAAAAAATGCTAATTGGCCACTAGCCAGGCAGGAAGTATAGGCAGGGCAACAAGAATAGGAGAATTCTAAGGAGAGGCTCAGTCTGCAGTCATCACCTAGGCACAGAGGATGCAAGATGACAATACCTCAGTGATAAAAGTTACCAGGCCACGTGGCTAACACAGACAAGAATTATAAGCTAATATAAGATGTAAGAGTTAATTAATAAAAAGCCTGAGCTAATAGGCCAACTAGTTTATAATTAATGTAGGTCTCTGTGTGTTTCTTTGGGGCTGAACAGCTGCAGGACCAGGTGGGACAGAATCTTCTGTCACCAGATTATGATGTGTGTCACCCTTTAAACACAGATTATAATCTCTCCCTTGGACTGATTATAAAGAAGCAGATTGGTGATTGGCCGGGAGAAGGATGCTTTAGACTTAGATATTTTAAGACTGGATTGTTTTAAATGAGCCAAGCTAACCAGCAGTATCTGGGACAAAGAAGTTATAAAAACTGAAACAGTGGGGATATGTGGGAGGTTTGAAGAAACCGTTGACCAGGACAGGAAAGCTTTTGAACCACTATAAAAGTCCAATTTTTATTGCTGAGAATTGAACTTAGAGCCCCATGCATTCTAGACAAGCACTCTATCGCCGAGCTATGGCTTATACTTTTGATTTAGGTGGTGATCACACAAGTATTCAGCTGACAACTCACCAAGCTCTTATTTTATTTGATGTCCTACATCTGAGCTTTATCATCTAATTCTAAGGTTTAAAAGAATAAGCATAGATCATGGACACTTAGTACCCCATTAAATTTCTATACTGCTACAAACTCAGAAACTGAGAACAGACAAAAAGCATTTACTCATTTAGCACAGCTTCACCAGTGTGTTCCTAAAGTAAAGAAGCATTAAATATTTTTTATTTATTGTAGGACTTCAGCACTAAGTTATTTCTAATGTGATCTATATACTGAACTTAACTTGAAGGGCGTGTGTGTTGGCCTGAGACAGGCCTAAATTCTAATCCCAATTCTACTTCTTTTAGTTTTGAAACTAACCTTTCTGATTTTCAGTTTCAATATCTTAAAAGTAGGAAACACAACTGGATAATGTTGCTTTTATAACAGGAAATATTTTATGTTAAGAGTCTGAGAGTAGGTTAGGCTTCCAAGAGCCATTACTTGCTATTTTTATTACATAAAAAAGTTTTAAATTCTGAGATTTACTTCATCAAAGTAAAATCCCAAATACAGTTAATTCTGGGGGGGGGGGGGCAATCTATATATAGCAAAGGATATATCAAGACTCTTAACATTTTCCACTTTCTGCTTTTGGTTTACACACATTCAATTTATATTCAAACCAATATAAAAATACAATCATCTTCTCAATACAGGAACCTGTTATTTTGACAAGCATGTTGAAGGGAATCAGTCTCCTGAAGGCCACTAACAGAAAATGTCAAAGGGAAAAGAGACGATGGTGACCTGAAGATCCATTCAACAAAATGAACAAGGCGCAAAGGTAAGCACAGAGTACTGTTACATGGAGAACACTTAATTACCTCTGACACCTGTTGTCAAAGTGACCTCTCTCTCTCTATCCACTGCTCTCAAGCCACCTGGATGACCTCCTGATGCCAGATGAATTCGTTGTGTCTGGTATCTAAGCACCACACTCTGTTCTTTTATACATCTTTACAATGGCTACTTGATGTAGAACCTTCTTCCCCTACAGTCTGCTTGCCAGGATGACGTCATTGTAAGACTTACATCAGGGGACAACAGAATAATTTGCAGGAGATATTGGTATATTTTTTAGGAAAATATACTGTTAGAAAGAGTACTCCTCAGAAATCTTCTTCACTTAGAAGGGGAAAATTAATCTACTATAAGAAGAAGGTATACATAACTCATAGGAATTTCTAATAATATATAAACAAAAAATCAAAGATGCATATTGCAGCATGAAGGATAGATGGAGTAGCAAAACAGTCAAGTGTCCTCACTCCCATACTGTGTGTTCAAAGCATTCATGATTTGGGGCAAGGAAGCTGTTGAAACATACATAACAAAGAGAAAAAGGAAGGGTAAACCAACAGGGTAAAGCATCATTCAGAACTGTGGGAGCCAAGAGCCTGTGGAGGGTTCTGCTTTATTGCCGTGTTGCTACCTCAGAACAAATAGCACCACAAATCCAGGCTAACAGAAATCCATGTTAGCACTTGCAAGCCAAGTTCTCCCTCAACTCATGAATCAGAAACGGCACTCGGTAACTTTTCTATGACCTACGCAGGAGGGTAAATATTTTTCCAGGTTTGGTTGGACCTGCCAAACTCTGTCATTTTGCCACAAAGAGTCACAAACTACGTGGAATGGGTGAGTTCAACTCTGTTTCTATAAAAAAAAAATCCCCTAAATGGAGTCATTTATTCTTTTTCTTTTCATTTTGAAAGTAAAATATAATACAATATAATACAAAAGACAATAAAAAATATAAGTTTTTCAGGAGTCCATAGAGACATATCTTTAGGAACTCTATGTTAATCTCATGTATCATGAATAAGATGGTTTATCCATTAATCTTCATTAGTTCTCTGCTGCTGCTGCTCCTCTTCCCAGCACAGGGGACAATAGTGGCCTTGAATGCGTTTAATTAATACTCCCTTTCCTCACGCAAAATGGAGATAAGTAGCTGAGCTCCACAGATTTCTGGGAGAATGCACCCAGGTTGTGATTTCGAACATGCACCCCCTCCCCCCACTGGAGCTCAATCCAGCTTAAAATACTGCTGGCTTTGTTTCATGGCCAAATTAGTAAAGCTGCTCTGATTCAACTCTAGCCAAGCCAGCGCTGCTCTGGATACTTACTAGGCTAACCAAAGTTGTGACAAATGCACAATGAAAAGTTAATGAGGTTGGGAGAAGAATTCAGGTTGCCAAATGTCAAACCCCTCAGAATTTAATCACATAAATGGAATAACTGCCTTCCAAGGGTGAGAGAACGCCTTTCTCTCCTTCCGTGGCCTTTACTTCCTACCTTCTTTGCAGACGTTACTTCATACATCCTGAGCAAAGAACAGTAGATAGTCTTGGATTTATTTCTAGAAAGAGCTCAAGAAATGGGGTGTCAGGGAATGTGGCTGTTTGGCTGGAAATAGAGGCTAGGTTTCCTGAAGCTACCATGACAGGTGTTCCATAATTACTGGTTGTATCTGGAACTATTCAAATGAAACACAGGAAGAGTGGTCCCACATAGACGTCCTTCTCCTGAGGACCAGCAGGAGGACCGAGGGGAAAGTCATACAACAGTTTTCTACTCCTTCCCAGATGACGGAATATTCATTTTGCTCTAAAGAATGCTTTCCTTCCGTGGGACACATTGAGGGACGATTCTGATTTTGTCAGCTGCAGGAAAAGTCTGTTTAGGGCTGACTGAGACGACACTGACCGCCACACACTCTATTATCCGGGACAAAAGTAGGTTCTACTTGCTGTCACTTTATCACACAGGTCTTGGCAGCATTTCTGCCGTTAGGTTCTCTATCTTAGAAAGTATATATAGGATTGTATTATTTTTGGTTCATATGAACTGTGAAGAATTAGTCGGCAACTTTTAATGACTCAAATCCACTACTTCAAAGGGGTTATTAAAAGCCAGTAGTATTTCAAGGTACCTTGGTAAGAAAAATACTGGGCATGCTTTTTTTCTATATTAAATCTGTTATATTTGTGTATGCTACAAAGTAAGTGCCAGTATTAACAATGAAAGGGCACTTTAAGCAAAGGTTTAGGAGAGGAAGTAGAAGTGAGAGAGCTGAGGGAATCTGGGATGGTAACTAAAGCTGGGGACTCCTGAGGCATGCACTGAAAGTGACTGGCAAAACTGATGTGTCATGGCTTCATGATTCTTGGGGAATACTTTGATATTTTAAGGAAATACAAGAAGAGAATCATTTTGAGCCAAAATCTTACATAGACCAGACTGTCCTCCAAAAAGCCATGAAGCTAACAGTGACCTTGAATTGCCTCTACCTCCAGCGCTGGGTAAGCATTCTGAACTATACCCGCAGGCTCTAAAGGAGTATTTTTATTTAGTGACTTTCATGTTTCTAACGTACCAATCATATTCAACATCACTAAGTCTTGCCTGTGTTCTTCATCTGTCTATTGCTTTCTTTTCTTTCCCCCTTCAATCTGAAAAGCCTGCTCTGCCTTTTGTCTTCCAAGTCCATCCTTTCTCCAACATTTAAGACATGTGTGTGTTCTTCCAGAGTACCCAGAACAAGTTAAGATGACAAGCTGACCTCTCAGTGTACCAGAGAACTGCAGTCATGTTTTTACAGAACACACATCAGGGTACAAGGTCTCTTCTAATCTGTCTCCCCTGCGACATCAGAAGCAACAAGAAATGAGAACAACTTTGTGATCCTTTCAATCTGAGCCTGTGGTGTGACCCAGAAGTTACTGGTGTTAGATAGATTCAATGGTATTGCAGTTCCATGGACTAAAAGAAACCTTAGATCTTTTCTAACTCTGATCATAAATGGATGAAAGACAGAACGACATGGCCATGGAAGGCCACACAAGTGCAACAAAATCTCACCTCTGTGTTTACTGCATGCCACACCACACCTGAAAACTCACCCTGAACATAGCACATTAAGCACAAAAATTCCACTTGCTCATTTCCAAACCAAGATCACAAACTATTTAAGGAAGATTGAACAATAAATGGAAGGGAAAGAAGGTTGAAATCAAAGAATAAAATCTTCTAGATTAAGGTCTCTCAACTCTGAAACAAGAGACACTTCAGGTGAGATAATTGTTTGTCGGGGAGCGTTTTCCAGAAGATGGTGAAATGACTGCATCTTTACCTTCTGCTCCCGAAATCTAGTAGCAAGTGACCTTCAGTCACTGCAACTAAAAATTTCTTCAAACATTGACCTGTGTTCCCCGAGTGCAAAATTATTTCTAAGAACTACAGCCGCTGTTGAACCACCACAAGCGAGGCAATCTTCTGCATTACTTCAAACAACCCATCAGTCAATTAGCATGTATAGCACACTGGCTCCCAACCAATATTCTTTTATTAAATATAGAAGCTAAAGCCTGAAAGACTTAATCCTCTTACGTTTTTATTAATCCTTTTAATTAAAAGCAATGATGTTGTCACTTTGCCTATGGCTACGAAAGCAACAGTCAGAGGAGAAAAAAAAAAAAACACCTAAATGTAAATCTTCCAGTTTTAGAGAAATAGCACACTTCACATGTTTTAGATGTGAGGTTAATACTTTCTACTTAGCTTGACTTTGGACTTGATTAAAGCTCCTTTATAAATATCAAATATAGGAATCATAAATTCAAAGTTAGATTGAGTCTAAGAATTATAAAAATTAATGAAAGTACCAACAAATATCTTTCCTTGACTTTGGCATATAAATTATAAAGCCTGAAAACAGGCATTTGTTTGTTTGTTTCTTTGTTTCAAAGGGAAATTTTTACTCATCTTTTTGCTTTGGAGTTTGTGACTGTCCTCCATCTTTCTCAATCCTGATATATATATATTTTATTTTTCAAGACAGGGTTTCTCTATGTAGCTTTGGAACCTGTCCTAGAATTAGCTCTTACAGATCAGCCTGGCCTTGAACTCACAGAGATCCATCTGCTTCTGCCTCCCAAGTGCTGGGATTAAAGGTGTGTGCCACCACGGCCCAGCTCTGATATCTGATATTTCAATCGCTTGTTGTTGTTGTTGTTTTTGCTTTCATTTTTTTATTTTTTAGTTCTGGTATTCACTTCCACTATAATTCATTTTTCAAAGCATGAATATTCAAGAACTAACACTACTACTTCCAATTTTTGATACATAAATTAAAATTGATAAAATATTTTTGACTGTGAGCCTAGCCTTAGCTCTCCAGCCCAAAAATTGATAAAATATAAAGTAGCAAAATCTTAGTACATGTCATCATTTGGTACAATAAGACTTTATTATGACATAGTAGGTGGAACTCAAAGCTGCTGAAACCATGAGCAGTTAATGAGAAGATAAGGCAGCACAGTAAAATTAGCAAGCTGGGTGTTCTTAGATTCTGGCTTCCAGTTTCTAGCTCTTCTGTGATACCCCTGGGGAGCAGATGCCCATGGTTAGTTAAGAACTAATGAGAAGGTAAGTACTTCTCTACTGCCATATCCACCTTTCCTTTATCCCAACCATCCCATTCCCCCAAGCTCTCCCCATCCTCTTCTTCTCACTTTTCTCTCCCCATCTCCCCTTTCCCCATCTCACCCCAACCCCCAGTTCCCAAATTTTGCCCAGCAATCTGTCTACTTTCAATATCCAGAAAGATAACTATATGTTTTTCTTTGGGTTCACCTTCTTATTTAGTTTCTCTAGGATCACGAATAATAGGCTCAATGTCCTTTATTTATGGCTAGAAACCAACTATGAGTGAGTACATTCCTCTCATGTTCATCTTTTTGAGTCTGGGTTACCTTCCCACAGGGCAGGGAACCCTGACTCCTCTTCGGGCTGGAGAGGGAGGGGGAAGGGAGGGAGAAGTGGGGAGGGTAGGGGGAGGGAAAAGGGAGGCGGGGAGGAGGCAGAAATTTTTAATAAAAAAAAATACCGTTTGATAGGGCATCTCTTGGGTATATTCCCAGGAGTGGTATTGCTGGGTCCAGGGGTAGGTTGATCCCGAATTTCCTGAGAAACCGAAACACT
>NW_004949121.1:947439-970295 GCF_000317375.1 Microtus ochrogaster
AAAAAAAAAAAAAAAGAACTAATGGGGAAAATACAATTAATTGTGCCATCTCTGGGGTTCCAGCAAATGAAGGCACCTGTGAATCTTAGGTGATACCATTGTGCTGGTAACTTAAGATATACTACAGTTATTTAAAGGGACGGAACCTCAATTGAGAAAATGCCTCCATGAAAGAAGGCTGAGCAAGCCAAGAAGAACCATTCAGTAAGCAGCACTTGTCATGGCCTGTGTTGCCTTCTGCCTCCCAGTTCCTGCCCTGCTTGAAGTCCTGTCCTGACTTTCTTCAATGACAGACCACAGTGTGTAAGCCAAACAAGCCCGTTCCTCCCCAGTTTGCTTCTAGTCAGGGTGTTTTGTCACAGCAATGGAAACCCCAACAAGGTGGTTAAAAACAAAACCCAAAAGCAACAACAACAAAAAATCAGCTTCCTGAAAGAATAGCTCCCTGTATCCCTACGCAATCACCTTTCTAGTAAGTTACAACGTGAGTATAAATAAGTACAAATCATATCACATCCACATACAAGTCTTCTTGGTCACCAGACTATAGCTGTGTCTTTAAATTCATGTTAGAGAAACATTATGTGTTCAAGTATGATGGTTTGACCAGCAATTTTTCCCACACTGAAAGTACAGTCTTAACCTTGAATTCGTTTGTGAAAAATGAAAAAAAGACAAAGGGAGAGAGATAGGTACATGGGTACATGTTTTTGGTATCTTCCATTTCATAAGTTCAAGATTTGTCTGAGAATCTGGGATTCAGAAGTAACAGGCCAGGCAAACCACATCAAAGTAGCCAACCAACTCACTGATCCATGACACAGTGCATGAGTTTAAATTTGTATTTAAGTTACATTGTTTAATACCCCCAAACCTCTTTAAATATCATTTAAATAACTCTTAAATTTATGGTTCATATTTCTGATAATTAATATTGCATGAGTAAATATTCATTTTATCTGAAATGCTGAAACTTCACAGACAAAAGAACCTGATAATATTAATTCCAAATATCATCAAACCGTATTGCCAAAGACTGTAAAAGTATTGCTACTGCATCTCAGAAACCTGCTATTTTATAAATAATAACCATGTGGAGGGAATATTCCCATTTTATAGAGCTACCACGTGTGATTCTAGTAGCTGTGCATGTGCAGAGCTCTAGGTAGCAGAGGAGGTGCCTACTCCAAGGGCAACTTCAAAGCCAAGACAAACATGGAAGGGAAAGTGCTTCATTGTAGTCTTTCAGCTCATGGGCGATACTTCATTGATAATTTATCCAAAGACAAATGCAAGTTCTTGGAAACAGGTAGCCTCTGTGTGAAGATACACAGAGCCTTTCCAACAGCATTTGAAGGTAGAAGAACCAGAGGAAGAGCAAATATCAACACATTCAGATGCTATCTTGGCAACCTGATCCTAAACAAAATACAAAAGCAATTGCTAACCACACACTATGTTATGTTACCAAAGTTTCAGTGTTTGCATACATAAAAGACCTACAATCCGGCTGTGCATGTAGGCATAGTGGTAGAGCATTTACCTAGTGAATACAGCAACCAGCACTTCTAAATAGACAGTAACTTCTCAAATTGTGGGATAATGCCCACAAATAACTCTCAAGTTAATGACCATTCCTCTTCTGAATAGATATAGAAATGTGTCAGTATCAGTCCTTTTGCAGTGACGGAAACTCGGAAGTTCGGAGTGGCTCATGAACATCCTCCTGACTCAGAGTGCAGTATGATGGGCTCTTTTGAGGGGAACTGTTTTTGAGATAGACTTCTAAGTCTCAGTAAATCATGGTGATAATGGAAAGAAAAAGAGAAGACAATAAAGAAAAGGAAAAGTCCATATGGGAGCACAAACCATGATAAATATTTTCTTAAATAGTAAAGGAGAATTCAAGAGAAAAAAAATCCCAGATTTTTAGCTTTTGGGGAATTAGAGAATACTGAACAATGTTCACACAAACACCAAACTTTCTACACCTCTCATTCCACTGTCGTTTTCCAAAAGAATCAGCCAATTAGAAAGAATGCTGGCAAGTGCAATGATTTAGAAATCATTTTAAATTATATATTCCTCTTGAATTTATGATATTTAAACTGTTAACAGCAAGATAAACATGTTCTTTGCCTCCTGTTACATATTATTCCCTTTTATCTTTTCCCCAGGCCAGTGTTCTTGGCGTGGTTCTACTGGAGTACACTCTTTCCTGGAGACCAGAGTGCCGCTCAGCCTTTTCTAAATCAGCCCCGACAAACCGCAGCAGAAATGAAGGGGTTTCTTTGTATTTCTCATGCAACATCCTTTTGCACCTAAAAAGGACCCTCTTTTGGTGTTTTCTTTTTCAATTTAGATCTCTGTGTATCTTTTTCTCTAGAGCTGTTTGGTTTCCTTCCCTACATTACTTTCTATGCTTCTGTTCTCTTACGAGTCACACCATGTGAAACATGGTACTGTGGCTTTAAAAAAATTCATTGGAAGTATGGCAAACTCAGCCAAAGGTTTCAACCACAGAGCCGCCTCAGCTGAAGTGTGACCGTACACACCTGTCAGCACTACCTGAGGTTTCATTGCTCACTGGGGATCAATGACAGCTCTCCTTTTTCTGGTCCAGCAGCTCAGAACTTCACCTTGTCTCACTATGTACTACCAAGGGAAAGATGTCAAATGTTTTGCAAGCAGACCTGCCAGAAGGAAATATAAGTAACATGATGCTAATAAAGAAAAACTCACAGGGTCAGAACTTGAGATCCAGAAAAAAATGTGGGAAATTTTCCCAATGTGGGGAAAGAGTAAAACGTCGAAGGAAGAGAGGAGACAAAGGGAAGGAGGAGGAAGTTAGAGAAGAAACTAGAAGGCGCTTGATGTGGGAATATGCCATAGTAACTAAAGTCGCTTTGCATTCTGGGACATGCCATCATAACTAAGGTTGCTTTGCATACAAATCTGATGGCACTCCATGCTTTCTGTATAGTCCACTCATTCTATGTGAGTTACCTTTTCTGTCTCAATGAGCTTTTAAATAAAATCATGTAAAGAGAATAGCTATGTCTCTAAAATTATTGAATAAAACACACAGATAATTTTATCTTTTTTTAATAAGCGCTACATCCAAAGAATTAGCAACAACACCAAAAGTCATCAGGTTTTCGAGTTAACAAAAGTTCCTCTACAGATGTGCTCTCATTGGCTCCCACAACAATCCAGCATGATTCACAAGGGAGCATCTCCAAGATAATGCCTAAGAGGTGTAGAGATGGGAACCTGGGGTATACCTGGGCATGTTAGTTTAAGCTGCCTATGATGCCCAGTGACTTTTACTATAATGGATTACGGGGCAGTTTCATTAATAAAAGCAGACAGGAGTAATGTGAATTTGTTTCACACTAGTATCTCAAATCTCTTTAAAAGTCAGATCCAAGTAACTAGGAGAGATGAAGCCAATGTGCAGAATTCTGTTTTCCCTTCACGCAGTTAACATGTCTGGTATTATACACAACAATTCTGGAGTCGAACTGCATGAGAGAACACGTAACCCAATAGCTTACGAAGAGTCACAGGATTATTTGCAAAGAGATTGAAGTCTTGGAACTTGATGAAAATACAGCTCGATGGTATTCTAATCCTTCCTGTCCTCGCTCTGCTTTTGATGAAAATTATAATTAAATGTAAACATCACAGCTTAATTGGTTTTTCTAAAGGAAACATCTTAATTCTGGTCCCATGTAATTAATCGCAAGCAAATATCATTTCCACTCAACTATTCTTTATTTATTTTGACAGTACTAGAGGCTGAATCCAGGGTCTGTACACATGTCAGTCAAATGCTCTTCTACAAAGGGACATTCCCAGCCCTGTTTCCACTTAGAACTGCAGTCTCACCAGGTAGTCCTGGGTGCCGTGAACTCACTCTGCAGCCCAAGCAGAGCTTAAAGCTGTAATCCTTCCAACTCCTTCTCTGAACAGTTGGAGTCACAGACCTGGACCATCAGGCTAGACTGCTTTAACTCTGGGAAGTCCTTTCATGGTTTGGACTACTTTGGCTAACATTATTGGAGACACATAAACCCACATTGAACAGTGCTTGGCAACAGTATTTCAGCTGCTGTGAAATTTGAAAGTAATCTAAAAGATAAAAAGTTCCCTCTTTTGTCTTTGCAGACCTCAGAAAAGTGAAAACATTCAGAGAAACACATAGGAAACAAAGACAAAGGTGCTGTCCCTTTGAACTCTGCTTGTCAGCAAAGACACAGCAGAGAGATACATCCAAAACTCAGGCCAATGCTTACACTTCCAGGAATGATGACGACATGAAACACTCAGGGAATGGCTACCTCTATGGCTAGCGTCATACAAACCTCAATCACTGAAGGGATTTAGCCCCCCAAATTAGGAAGTCACTTACATTGCCTCTGACCTCCCATCATGAGAAGTGCAGGTGTTCCTTCTTGAGCTTCAAGGGCTCGGGCGGCCCAAGCATTGCCCCAACACTGCTTAGAGCAGTGGTCGGCCTGGAAGTAAACAAGCAGAGGAGTATCCCAGAGTGAGTGTGTTAAACAAGGCCTTCCGGAGGCACTAACTCTGCATCCATGTTTGGCCACATGCCATTTGAGACCACACCATCATCCCACCATAGCCAGAGAGGTTAAGGGTGCCTAGAATAAACCACAATTTTCCAAAGGATGAGTCATAACTGGGTAATAAACCCATTCTTTATGCTGCCATCCAATTAGTTCACCCTATGTCCATGTTATATATCTCTGCATTAAACACGCTACTGGATTCTATAATAAGTCAGTAGTCGTTTATGCACCACAGCCTATAAATAACATTGAAATTAAAATTGCATCATGATGTAGGTATTTTAAAAGCTTCCAATTAGAATATATTGGTTTTTGTTTATTCTATTGTATCTTCAAAAATATAATATATGCTGAGAGCTAAACCAGTATAATGGAAATATGGGGTTCTATTATGAAGCAGAATAGAATAGAATTAATACATACTGCTTACAGCTCAGAGAAACCAATTAGAAGTACAGGTGTGCTTCTCCTCAGCTCTAGCTATGACTGTCTGAATCGTCTAGTTCTAGGATGCTAGAGATACACACATTTAATACTTATTCGTCAATGGTCCAGGAAATGTGAATTCTTACTCATTCTCAGTCAGTCTTAGACTAGTGTGTGTGTGTGTGTGTGTGTGTGTGTGTGTGTGTGTGTGTGTGCTTTGCCTGTGTGCCATGTGTGTGATGGGTGCCCAATGAGGCCAAAATAGAGCATTGGATCCCCAAAACCTAGAGGTATATCTGGTTACTTGCTATGAGCCACCGTGTGATCCTGGAAACTGAACTGGTGTCGACTTCAGGAGCAACAGGTACTCTGAACCTCTGAGCCACCTCTCCAGCCACAGGGAATGGAAAGCCTTGATACCTCTGAGGCTTATCTAGAAAAACAAGGTTTGATTCCACATTATAAGCTAACCCCAGTAATTTGGGGAAGCCGCACATACTCAAAACACAAACTGGAGAAAACAAAGCAAAACCAAGACTCTAAGTTTAGAGGTTTAACCCTATGACTTCAAAAAAGTCTACGATGATGCTGTTTCCTCCTTAAATTGCTTCACTGGGTATGTGGTTCTTGAACATGCTGGACTCATCCACTCTTCAGGGCTTAATTTCTTCCAACAATTTTGTTCAGCAAGAATTAAATTCTGCCTGCTTGAAAAGTCCTAACAAGCTAGGACTCAAAAAGACTACCTTTCCCATTGTTCTAGGCAAAGCCGCATCCCATTCATCTGAAACTTCACTCCAACTTCAGCCATGCAGCTGCTTAAATGTCGCTGCTGGAACTTCTTACCTTCCAGGACCCTCACCTAAAAGGCACAACCATTGGTCTCTTCTCCATCCCCCTCTTTTAGAAGGGAGATGCTTTGGAGATGCCTCAATGCCCTATTGATTTTCTATAAAACCTAAATAAAATTGTCCTTGAGCAGCAAAGTACAGTAGTAAAGGAGAAATCATTTTAGGCAGTCCTCTGCCAAGCCATGCTAATCAGACCTCAAAACAACCACTGGTTAATCTCTCTTTCCTTGTAAAAAGCACAGTGTAAGAGTTTGGACTATGATCTTGGATCTTTTTTAAAGGCATTTTCTGCATTTCTCTACTATGAAATCAACAGATTAACAGAGACAAGCCAATGCATTTATGTATGCGCAAATAGTAGAAAACAAGGAGAAGTCACCCTTTAAATTCCACAGAGCATCTGAAATCACAATAGGTTCTAGTGCACTGAAATTTAGGAAGGAAACACACAACAAAACAAACAAACAAATTAAAAAAAGTTTTAATGTTATCAGAGGGGAAAGTAAGCAGAAAAAAGTGATGGAAATATCCTCACAAAAAGAGAAGTGCCAATAATCGTGTGGCCTTCTGTTTTTCTTTAATAATATTCTCATTTTTTGTTTTGACACTAGGTCTACTATTTAGCATTGTCTGGCCTGGCGCTTGCTGTATAGACAAGGGTGGCCTTGAGCTTATCAAAACCTGCCTGCTTCAGTCCCAAAGGGGCTGGAATTAAAGGCTCGTGCCACCATGTGCAGTCTAGCCTCAGATGCTTTGACATTTGTGTGATGACAGCTTGGACGAAGGCTCAGATATGACTGTGACTGCAAGCAGCAGAACTATCGATTTTGAAGCTAAAATGTGGGTACCACTCCTCGCTCTGCAGACAACTTTAATTTTACTCCTCCTGAACCTCCCTTTAACTATAAAAAAAAAACCCCACTGAAACCTATATTGAGTTTTCTTCAACTTATTGTAAAATAGAAGCTATTGTGCACAGTCATATGTGAACATGCCACATACAAATAAATAAAGTAAATTATAAAACTGAGAACCACACAACCACACAGAGGCTGCTGTGCTCAGATTGTGGCACGTTTAGGTGAAGAGGGGTCTGATCTGTTGTGAATCCCTTTCTATACCTAGAGAGATCTGATCTATTATGAATCCTCTCCTGTACTTGGAGGGGTCCAATCTATTGTAAATACCCCTCTGTACTGGAGAAGTCCGATCTATTGTGACTTCCTCTTTGTACTTGGAAGAGTCCAATCTATTGTGAACCCCTCTCTGTATTTGGAGTGGTCTGATCTATTGTGAATCCCCTTCTATACTTGGAGGGGTCCAATCTATTGTGAATCCAGCTCAGTACTTGGAAGAGTCTAATCTATTGAGAATTCCCCTCTGTACTTGGAAGAATCCAATCTATTGAGAATTCCCCTCTGTACTTGGAAGAGTCCAATCTATTGTGAATTCCCCTCTGTACTTACTTAGTTATTTTAGTCACATTATTGATCACCAATATTACTGAAAACAGAGATTGTACAACAGGAATGTCCCAAGCTAAAGCCAAATAATCTAGGAGTAGCAGACTTGGATACTCAGTTCTGGCACAGTTTGAACCAAGAGTCTACTCATTGCTCAGGCTTGTGGAGAGGTAATTCTAAGAGGGTTGCTGCACAACTTGTCAGAAGAAACATTGATGTCCTTTGTTCTGGATTGCCTTTTCATAAAGTTGTTCATAGAGAACAGGCCAGCCAGAGATGCCAAAGGACAGATTCACAGGGGGCAGTACTTGCTCTCTCTCTCTCTTCTCTCTCTCTCTCTCTCTCTCTCTCTCTCTCTCTCTCTCTCTCTCTCTCTCTCTCACTCCCTCCCTCTCTCTTTCTCTCGCTCTCACTCTCTGTATTTCTCTTGTCTCTGTCTGTCCCTCTGTTTCTCTCTGGAGCAAATCTTAGCTGTGTTTGCATACAACCTATTTTAAGAATTTCCCAAACTCAGTGCCCTTCATGGCCATACAAACTCAGTGCCCTCATCAGCATAGAAAGTTCTCTTCATTCTTGGGATCTGCCAAACCAACTTTGTGCCACCCCCAAGGATTCACAGGGCAAGAGCAATTCCCACAGACTTGAAGTTCATGACCTTATGCCCTCGGCAGTGCCAGGCCTAATAAAGGTTTTGGTGTCTAAAAATATGAACAGCATTTCTGCCAGAACCTGTTGAATGGTAGCAGCTTGCTAGTCTACGGGTGAAGTCTCATGCCTCCCACAGCTCTGCACAGACACTGTCGTTATCCACACTTGGTGTCCTGCTGCAAAGGCAGCATCACTGGGTTTCTCTCGCGTAACCCTCAACTGGCCTGATCATCATGTCCTCATGTAACTTTCCTGAAATCAGAGCACTCTATGGGTCTGGATGACAGCACCAAGGACATCCACAGATGTTCCTTGGTCCTTTTCATTCACATGTGTGCTATTTTATTAAGCTGTAGTCCTATTTTGCAGGTAGACACATATATTCTCCCTTTCCCAAGTATATATTTAATGTAAAACTATTTCAGAGAACATATTCTCTTAGTTGTATATTATCTAAAAACACAGTAAAGCTATTTATGAAATATATTTATATAGGTGTGTTATTTACAAAACAAAAAACCAAACATGAGTAACCTCAAAGCTTTTCCAAGTTTGTACAAGTTAAGTGTTGTGAATAGAACCTTTGGTTTCCTGAAAAAGGAAGGAAAAAAGCAACTCTATACAACATTGCACACTTACCAACAGATTACAGACAGCATCACCTAATGGAGGTTGTGATTGCACATGGCAATTAGACATGTTTAAAGTCTGCATGTAATCTCTTACTCCTACAATAAACTATTAAAGATGGTGGAGAATTGTGGAGATTTAACATGGTGACTATCTTGCCATATGGTAATTTACCCATTGATGCTATAAGTTAGGGATAAACTAAAATATAAATCCTGTATATAATAATTCAGTTTAACTAGCTACCAGAAGGCAGTTGTCATTTTTCCTGACAGTAAATTAAGGGTGAGATGCAGGGCAGACAGGCTCAGTAAAATGGGATAGAGCCTGGGAACACAATATTAAAATATTTTCAACTAGACCTTCATGCCTAAGCAAGATCTGCTTTGACCTGTGTGTTTCTTAGGTGAGAAAATTATATATCATTTTATATGCTTTTAAGAGTTCTCTGTAATTAAGCCAGTAGTTCTAAGGTAATCTACATAGGCTGTCTCAAAGAGGAAAATAGCATGAAGAGGCATACAAGTAAATTCAGCTTTCAAAAGGCCCTCTCCTACTGCCAACATAGGTAGGAACATGGAGACACTCACTGTTTCTCTAGCATCTAAATCATGCTTAGCATATGTAGACATTTACTAACTATTCACAGGGTCAATTAACATAATTAGCTTTAATTTCATGGAAGATTTTCATCACAGCAAACACTAAACACTGTTTTTTAAACTGACTTGGATTTGTTATTCAAATAAGATACATAACTATTGGGAAATTTGGCTAAAATCTCTTAGTTCAGAAACAGTTTGGAACGGACATGTTATTGTTTCACACTGTGTGTGGTATAGTGATGATTTGAATAGAAATTTCACTTGAGGACTACGAAGTAATTAAAGTAGTTCATTGATTAGAGAAAGAAAAATCAGGAACTCAGCCCAAAAGGTTTTTATTTATTATATGGTAAGATGAGGACCACTTGGGGACATACAATTCCAAACCTAATTATGATGTCCTTGCACAACAAATATAAACAGAAACGTTCTCTGGTATTTACACTGTATTCTTGTTATAATTCATTCTTGATACTAAAGTTTCTAAACAAGGTGCCATAATGAACTATTACACAATAATATAATAATATTTTGCTTATCTCTTCCTTCTCAACCTCCCAGACCATTGAACTAAGATCTATATAGGAGTTTATATCAGATAAAGCAAAGATTCCTGAACTAGTTAGGCACAAAAGCTTTCCTTTCTACAGTGATTTCCAGGTCCAATCCAGATAGGAAGTCCTGCACTCTGTTCTATACATCAGAGCCTACCACTCTAAGAAGCTCCTCCAGGCAGATTTAAGACCATATTCATGGGTTACAGAGACAGGGTGGCTAACAAGAGAAGGAAGAAAGGTCAATCAAGTTTTGGAATGAGAAGTGTAAAGCAAGAAAGGATTGGGCCAAAACTAGCCTGCCTCCCAGGGTGATAATTAGAAGAGAAACTGAAGTCAGAGTTTCTAGTCCAGCAATCTGAATAAGATGATACACTAGAACCAGGAAAATCCTCAGGAAACTCGATATTTGCGCTCATAAATTGTTAAGCCAAGGAAAAGGTGCCTCTACCAGAAAGACCATTGTTTCGTTTTCTGTCTATGGAAAAAAAATGTAGTGTTTAAGGACTCCCTTGACTTAAATGTCTCCGTAGAAAAAAGAAATACTCTCAAACAGGTCCATATATTACTGTATATTTGAGCCTCAGGGTACTAAAGTTAAAGTAATACATTTACACAGAAGAATACAAGGTTGGGTTTTCTTATGTCGAACAGGGGTGGGGCACCAAGTTGAACTATTACCTCAAAAAGAAAGTCATGATGATCCAGAAAAGAGGGAACTTGACAGAAGACAAACGAACCCTGGTTTCTCTCTCTGAACAACCTAAAGTCTACCACCAAATGCCTTGTGTCAGAGAAGTTGTATACTGTATCAAAACACAAAAAGCATATGTATTCAGCAGTTAAGATTGGAGGTGGGGTCTAGACGGAGCTCAGTGGTTAAGAGGACATTCTGCCCTTGCTGATGAGACTAGCTTAATCTCTACATCCATATTGTACAGCTCAGAATTGCCCGTAACTCCAGTTCCAGGGGGAATCTGACACTTCTAGCCACATGGGCACTGAGCGTATACATGCACACACATAATTGAAAATAGTACAATAAATCTTTAAGCATTTCGTGTTTCATCAGACAGCAGCTATATAGTCATGGGGATGCTACTCACACCTGACAAGTCCCAAGTCTTCATAGGTAAAACTGGACAATTGATAGTAAGTAGCAAGAACTATTTCAAGTAACTAATTATTTCAAATAATATAAAAGATCTTATAACCGAGCTGCATTACAATGTAGCAGCAGGGTTACCCGATTTCCTTGGACACATTAATATAAACATTTGCTTTTATATTGGAGATACAAAAAGGTCTCACATTCTGGAATGTGTGGCTCCATTTAACATCACAGAATGTAAACACTATTTTGTTTTAGGGACTCTGGACAGTCTGCCAAATGCTATAAAAGAAGAAACTCAGATTTAGAGACCAAACAGATAGGAGCTGTATCTTTCTACTTGTGTCTAGAAAGTTCTTAAGTGAATTTTGACTTTAAGTGGTTCCCATTTTCAATTTTGTTATGAAATTAAAGGAAGCAATCCATCCTGACCATAAACAACCCAAGGACGCTGGAAGGCGGTCTGGTCTTCCTCTTGCTCTTAGCCTAACCTGGGCCCTAGAATAACGCCTGCACGTGTGTGTTGCCTCAGGCTTTTTAATGAGCATGCAAATCCTTTCCTTGTGAAAGCCTTGTGCTTACCAATGCTAACCTTGGAAACTCCTTTCAAGCTCTGAGAAACCTAAGCAGACAGGACTGTTCCCCATCCTGTCTCTCAACTAACGTTTGCATCCTCTGATAGTTTCTATGCTTACAGACCACACCAGCACCGTGGTGTTGCTCCTCTCTAGTTTTCCCTGGTGTCAGTTGCTTCTCTACTTTATTCTCACGCCTGATTATTTTCACTCTTGAAATTTATTGCGACTTTTGTCAGCATGGGTCAGTGCATGTGGTATTGGGATAAAGACTGTGCTATTGTTATAAAATCACAAGGAAATGTTCCACTTTCTTTTGCCTCAGCTTCTTCAAGAAGAAGCAGGAGAAGGAGATGGTGGTAGTGGAGGTGGCTTTCTTTGTTATTATAAAAACCAAATAAACACTCTTCCACACAACAACTAAAAGTGTTTACCACTGTGGGACAAAGAAAAAAATGGACTTTGCTTACATATATCAATGTTTGTTATAGCATGAGGCTCAGGGAATGGGCTCAGAAAAAGGTTGTCTATATTTCATCATAGCTCTCCAGCTTTTCACACTCTGACTGGATCCATTTCAGCTTATTTTCAACAATTGTAATAATATCAGGTTCCTTATTAATTCATTCTTATCTTTAATATCCAAAGCATTGTCATATTTTGGAACAAAGACCCTGAACCTCTTCTCTTCTTTACTGAAAACCATCCTTCCACTGAAGAAACCCAAGGTCACCACTGTGAGTACCTACATTCCAAGTGCAGATCTCAAGCCCAGATTCCCCTATGAACTTTAGATTCAAAGGCCCAATTATCAACCTAACATCAGCATTACCATTTATGATGCCCCCTTTTAAAATCCTACGCTGGGACTCATTAATATTTTCAGGTGTTTCTACCTACAAACCATGTATGTAGGATATGAGGAGTTCCTCTAGCACTATGTTCATGTGTGTTCTACACACAGAGAGTCTTAGTTTATCTCTGTTTGTCCTTGCCCCCGCCCCACCTCACATATATTCATTGACAAATATAAGGCTTCAGAATCTAGCCTCTCCTCAGTCATATCTAATTTCCAACTTTCTTTACCTGGTATCATTGCACTTGACATTAACTGGTGTGTCTTCTCTCTCCATTAATAGATGCTACAATATGAAAAGTAGGTGGTTCAAAACTGGGGACTTCACATATCAAAGCCATTTAGTTTCTTTAAAATTAAGATTATTTTTTAAGCAAAAATAATGTTTATCATAAAAGGTTGAGATTTGTTCTTGATGCATAAACGTCCTTTGGTAAATATAAATTACTAGAGAAATACTTGGTATTCATTATGGTCCAATCATTTTTAACTACTCAAAGCCAGCTCATATCTATTTATGATGCATTTACAAAGAACACAACACACACACATGCACAAGCACATACACACATACACATTTATACATATATACATTCAAAACTGAAATTATCTCAAAGCATAATCATGTCATCAGAATTTTTGAGGGTTTTTTTTCATATTTTTTAGCTGCAAGCAATTGCTAAAATTGATGTATTCTGGTTTCTGAAGAAAACACAGAACAACTATAAGTCAAACTCACAACTATGAAACTGAAGTTTTGGAAGTGATGCCGGTTCTTTGATGAACCATTCCATAAACATCAGGGAAAAGGAGAATTATAGAAGCTCACAAAACTCTCAGTCACTTCCTGTGACTTTTTACTAAAACATGGATCTGAGTGGGAATTACAAATATCTGTGTACATAATAATGTATGTACCTGCATAAACATAAACACACACACACACACACACACACACACACACACACGTGTGTGGAACAAGCATGCACATATCAAAACCTATTAAAAAAATCTTTTTAGTTCTTAACAGTTCGTGTGCACATCTCACTTTTACAATTATAATCTAATTATTTATTCAAATGAATAATCCCATGCTAAAATTTTTTATCATAAAATAGCTAATATTTCCACACAGTCTTTACTGTTATTCTCTTAAGGATTTGAAGGATTTATGATGGTGGCATAATGACACATGGCTTTAATCCCAGCTGTAGAGAGGCAGAGTCAGGCCGATCTCTGTGAGTTTGAGTCCAGCCTGGTCTACAACACAAGTTCTAAGACAGCTAGAGATGTTACACAGAGAAACTCTGCCTTGGAAAAAAAAGTTGTCGAATCAGTTCTCCAAGTAAAACAATACAGTTCCATGATTTCTTTTTTTTTAAGTTACAAAACATGCAGACCACTCGAATTCCTCTTCCTATTTCTATTTCTTTATTCATCATTAAATAACATAAAATAGTCCTAAATATAAACTACTCTGTATAATGCTGTTTGTATATGTTTTCATGCCTAAATAGACAGGAAAAGTCCACGAGGCCTCATCCCTACACAAAAAAACACAGGCAATCAAAGAATTCTAAGAGTAAGAGGAACAGTCTTGCCCAAGAAAGAGCCCACCAATCAATTGTCCAATTCAAAATAACTAACTTCTAAAATACCTATGCTCTTTCCTGGAAATGCAACATAATTAAGTCAACTATTTTCCTCATGTGGAACAGTGCCAATGCTTCCAGGTTTGGCTTTTCAAACAAGGCTTTGATACTGATTGGCCATCAGATGAATGAATACACATTCTAATAATTCAGGTTTTGTTCTCGAAAGACACTGGGCAGTCTGGATTCTTTAGCTAGGATTTCTATTTTTTAATTTGTTTAAAATTAGCTTATGGAATAGTAAGTTTCCATGTGTCGTCTTCTTACATATTTAGTTGTACTTAACTCCTTCCTCCCTCCTTCCCTCATTTTAACTTCAGCATCCTAGTACTCCCTCACTGTATAGTCATTTCACTTGAACTCTGTTGTTGCTATTGTTTGTTAGTGGTTCTTTCATATTTCCTAGGTAGGAAAATTCCTAGAGGAGAAAAATGTTTAATGAATGCCAGACCAATGGCCACATGAAGATTGGCCCCATGTTCCACACAGGCAAAAAAAGAAAAAAAGGAGGAGATGCAAGAATTTGAGGACAAGAGCATCGTTGGGGCACACTGAGCAAAGCAAGCTAATTTCCTTCAGGGTTCCTTTCCCAACATCTCACTTTCTATGGACATTGATAGATTTGATCTTTCATGTTCAGGATCCATGCTCACCCAGTAAAGAACATTTGTGCTTCCAAAGAAAAGAGAGAGAACAGTCTCAACTCAAAGAAATCACAATGGCATAATTCACGGGGAGCTATAATTAATGCCTGAAGAGCCGAGTGTGGGTCAGTGGGTAACCCTCCTAATCAACCCCTATTCATGTACACAAGTCACTACTACTAACTCCACCTATTTGCATAATTGGCTTCAAATAGGTTGACTATGATAATTGGCATTATATTAAGACATCAGAATAGCATTATTCTATGAGGAGTTGAGGACTATAATCCCTTAACTGAACCTTCGCATCTACATTTCCACAAATTAAAAGAATGAAATTTTGTTTGAGGCAATGTAAGTGTAAGACCATGTTGAAAACTGTGACCGAATATACCACTTAGTTAAGGCTGAAGTAGCATTACCAACAAGCATGGAGGCACATGTAATCCCAGCACTATGGAGAGGCTAAGGTGAAATATCACAAGTCCCAAAAGTGAGCCTACATTATAGAATAAAATTCTGTCAAAAAGTAAAGTTAAAGTAGTAGTTATCAACAGATCAGACTGGTATGTGGTGAGACATCTCAGTAGTTGAACAACTTGCTACTCAAGTAGAGCTCAGAAGTTTGGATTTCTAGAACCCATGTCAGTGATTAAGGGCCATAGCAGCCCTCCTGCAACTGAAGCTTCAGCAGGCAGAGACAGAAGATCCATGGAACAAGCTGGCTAACTATTATCTATGTCAACAAGTTCTGTGTTTGATTGAGAGGCCATACCTCAAAGAATAAGGTAAAAGGGCAATAAAGGATGTTTCCTGACATAATGACCAGCCTTCAGCTTTGACACACACATACACCCTGATGTACACACACATATTGACCTTCCCAAACAATTAACAATGTTAGATACACTAAGTTTTAAACTCTCAGATTGATCAATCTATGAGTTTTAAAAACAGGTACGTGAGATATTATACATATTTACTATATAGCCACATATAATCTAACCATAGTTATAAGATATGGCTGCTAGGAGAACTGGAAACAAAAGAATAAAGTCAGTTTTAAACTAAAGATCTTGGTACTGCATGGTTCACACAATTACTGAGTTCTATTGTCCTTGGAGACTCAAAAGAAAAAAAAACAGAATAAGGCACACTACAGGTGGAAAGGCTGAGAGAATGAACTCTAACAAATTAGGAATAAAAACGTATAATGAAGAATGAAAGTTAAATTCACACCATCACGTGGTACCTGTACAAAGTGTGATTTTTCTGGTAGCTTTAAACTAAGTATAGGGAGTGAAAGCAAATGTAGCTTGAGATTACAAGCAAAACCTGCTCCAAACTAGAAGGTGTGTACAAAAATGATGATGCCACAGTAGCTTGGGATATGGCTTTATTATAAAGTGGTTCTCGATATCAGTGTGCTCAAATCCAACAGAAGCAACAAGAAGCTTCCAAATGCAGTAAAAATGACAGATGTAAAATTCAAATTCCCTCAGTATCTTAATGCATCAAAATTAAAGAGAGATGAGAAAGAGAGAAAGGAAGAGAGAGAAGAGGAGGAAAGGGAGAGGATGCTCAGACGTGATTCATCCCAAAACTGTAGAACACTGATAAACTGTAATTAATAAGCGAAATTACGTGAAGTTTAAAAATCCAAATTTAAAACTTGCAGTATTCTTTAATCTGATAGATAGTATCTGTAGTTTAAAAGACACAATATGTGATATCTGATAAATAATTGATAGCTGCTCTTTAAAATTGAGAACAGGATGAGCAAGAATCACTTTCATACAATTCTAGGAAAGAACTAGCCCAGCAAGAAAAGTTAATAAACTCAAAGACCGGGAAATATAAATGAAGAAGTAAGACAACATGCTTATCTACAACAACCTGGTTTCATATGTGGGAGGTATAGGGAAAATCATCAAATTAATGAGAGGAGCTAAGTACATACCTTGAACTCTAGTACTTGAGGAGTGGAAGCAGTAGAATCTAAATTCAAAACCTTTCTCGGATACATGGAAAGAACAGGGCCAGCCTGGGCTAATGGAGACTCTGTCTCAAAATACAAAACAAACAAATAACAACAGCAAAAAATTTAATATAGTTAATAATATATTGTTAGAGATTTGATAGATGAATAAAGTAGCAAAGAATAAAATACAGTTTAGATTAGAGTGATAGAGGTGGATCAGTGGTTAAAAGAAGTTGCTGCTCCTCAAAAAGAACCAAGTTTAGCTTCCAGTACCCACACTGGGCAGCTCACAACTATCTGCAGCTCCAACTCTGGGCAATTCAAGCCCTTTTCCTACACTCTGTATGTACCTGCACTCACATGTACACAAACCCCCGCATGGGCACATGTATACACATAGTTAAAAACAAAATAAATCTGAAATTAGGCCAATGTATTTCTCTATAGTATTAATAAATAGTTTAAAAGAGAAAAAACATATAAGATAGAAAAGATGTTAATAAATTCATCAAAACTTACAAGTGTAATAGTTAAACGACTTTTTAAAAAATGTGAGTATGGTATATAAGCAAAGGGATCAAGATTATGATGGGGAAAACTCACAGAAACAGCTGACCCAAGCTACTGGGAGCTCACTGACTCTGGACTGATAGCCAGATAACCTTCATGAGACCACTAGGCCCTCTGAATGTGGGTGACAGTTCTGTGGCTTGGACAGTCTGAAATGCCACTGACAACAGGATCAGGATTTATTCCTAGTGCATGACTTGGCTTTTTGGAGCCTATTCTCTCTGGAGGGATACCTTGCTCAGCCTAGGTACAGGGTGGAGGGGCTTGGGCCTACCTCAAGTTGATATACCGGACTTTGTTGAGTCCCCATTGGAGGCATTATCCTTTCTGAGGAGTGGATGGCGGGGTTGGCTGGGGGAATAGTGGGGGAGCAGAGGTGGAGGAGGGAAGGAGGGAGAACTGCAGCTGGTATGTAAAATGAAAAGAAAACCTTTTAAATAATTTTTTAAATGTGTGTATAGATAATATGAATGTTCATGTGTTGACTAACACATGTAAAGGTGTGTGTGTATGTGTGTGTGTGTGTGTGTGTGTGTGTGTGTGTATAGGCATACACCCACCTATGTGTGGAGTCCAGAGACCAACTTCAGATGTCTTCCTCAGTTTCTGGCAGACTTCTTTTTATAAACTGGCTCTTTCTCACTGAACTGGCAAAGCCATGAACTTCAGGGACCCAGCTGTCTCCACGTCAGACTTCCCTACTCTAGTGGTGTCATGTGATCACTGGGCATCCAAATTCAGATCGTAAGAAGGCACTTTGCCAACTGAGCCATCTCCTTATCCCCTTCAAACTTATTAAATTGTCTTAGGGAAGGCATGAACAACTACCAACTGCATACAATATTCATCTAGTAAAAGATCATCTTAAAAATATTTTTTTCTAAATTAGCTTATAATAATGTGACTCCAGCCAAATGTAAAGACTTTTCAAGATTTTCTCAAAGCTAATATGGACTACACAAGTCCATATTTATCCAATATAGTCGTGAACATAAAGGGGCCAGTCAAGAGCAAAAATTATGTGAATATCAAAGGACTCTTAAAACAAATTTATTTGCTTTCAAAATACAACTTTGGTTTGTATATTGTTTCTCACTCTGCTTATCTTTCCCAGTTCCTTTGCTTTCCTTCTTTAGTTCTTTTTTTTTGAGTATGTATGGGCATGTCTATGTGTATGCATGTATGCATGTGTGTACATGTGTATGAGTATGCACGCATGAGTGCATGGAAAGCACATTAGGGTTGGCTGGCTTTCCATTGACCCTCGGGCATCTGCCTGTCTCTGCTCAGCAGGCATTAGGATTACAAGGGTGTACCACCACACTGCTTTGCATGTGAATACTAGCAATAGAACTCAGGTCTTCATGCTTGTACGAACTTTTTCTCATTGAGCAGGTCCAGAGCTCAGATCCTTTGTTTTTATTCGGCTGATCTTCAAACTCTCATTGTGGCTTCTTAAACTTGAACTTTCTCTGCTATGACTCTCAGAACTACCCAGTGTCAGCTTGTATTAGTGCATCCCTGCTCCAAAGCCCAAGGTCATGCTGTTCCCATTGGACTCCACCTACTTACATTCTCATGTATCTTGATATGACTGCAATCAAACCAATCATCTGCTTTAAATCCTCAGTAAGCCCCCTTCTCACTACAAGCAGGATCAAGTTCAAAGTCTGGTGTTAAGGATCCTTGACACTGTACCATCCGGAATTATTTCTTGCCAAAGCATAAACTTTTACACACCCTCTGTTCCCTTCACATTGAACTAATTCCCACTTCCCGTACTTTCATAAAAGTCATGAACTTTCACAGCTCCCGCTTTAATCTTAGTTATTTGGCTCTAAATTATTGCTCCACCTTTTTAACAGGAAAAAAAATTACACAACGTCAAACTCCAGCTCAAATGTCACCTTCCTGAGAAGTCTTCTTTATACCAGATGCAGAGAATTCTGTCTTCAGGGCTAACACAATATTTTGCTTATTACATTTTGATATTTACAGTTGAAGAGTTTAGTGTTCCATTCCCCAGGTATGAAATGAAATCCTTGCAGGAAGAACACGGAACTGTTTTGAAACCACCAAACACATTTCTAAAACATATTAGATACAATATATTGTTTATGCTCATTTACATCACACAACCTATCAGCTTACCAGACCTTGTGCCTTTAATTCACACCTGTTTTATGAGCTAGATATGACTATCCCCGTGTTACAACTGAAAAGACTTCAGTTCAAAAGTATTGTAAGTAGATCAAGTTAGTATAATTCAACACCAAGAGCTCTGATTTGTACATATGCCTTCTTCACAACACTAGTGTTCTTTATATTAAATTACACTGAGTACATTCCTGTTACTAATTTCTATTGGACTTTTTTATTTACTGATATAAAAATCTCAAGAATAAAACTTCCTGACAATAATTTAAGAATTCTTAAATTCATCTTAAAGCATGTTTTACATAAAATAAATAACAACAGAAAGTAACTCTTTGCTAGACAATTCATATAAAATGAAGGTTTATGAAGTTCAATTTTATAGAGATAATTAAAAATATATGTTGGTGATAAGTTGAAGAGTTTTTCGTGTGTGTGTGTGTGTGTGTGTGTGTGTGTGTGTGTGTGTAATTGATTAAAGTGGTCCACACCTGTAATCTTAGCAATTGGGTGGTGAGACAAGAAGATCAAGGCCAACCTTAGCCACAGAGTAAACTCAGGTCAGTAAGGCTACATGAGATTATGTCTGAAAATCAAAAACAGTAACACATATTTTCATATGTCCCATAGTTTGTACAATGTTTTAAGGCAGAAAATTTGCTTAATTTCTTTACCTATACCTCTTATTCACTGGGTTATGAAGACCGACATTAAAAAGAGAACATTTGGGTTTTACTTTCTTCTGGCCACACTGCACTCACTTGACACTGAAACCATTTTTCCCATGAGACAAATCCACTAGGATGACCTTCCAGTCTGGTGGTCATGTGGCACCAACATCTTTAGAGAAATGTGGGGGCCGGGCGGTGGTGGCGCACGCCTTTAATCCCAGCACTCAGGAGGCAGAGACAGGCAGATCTCTGTGAGTTCGAGGTCAGCCTGGTCTACAAGAGCTAGTTCCTGGATAGGAACCAAAAAGCTACAGAGAAACCCTGTCTCGAAAAATCCAAAAAATAAAAAAAAAAGAGAAATGTGGGGATTTATGCCCAGAGTCCTTGCTATTTTTCGGCAGGTAAGCAATTAGTGATGGACTTGAGTAGAAAAAGGAGGATGGGAATTTAGGTCCAAGTTATTTTCAAAGATATCACTTTTGTGAGATACTGTCTTACCGTATGACTCTAGCTAGCCTGGATCTAGCTTTATAGACCAGAATAGCCTCAAAGTCACAGAGATCTATCTACCTCTGCCTCCTGCACGCTTGGTTTAAAGGTGTGTACCACCACGCCTGATTTACAGGGATACTCTCTGACATAGAGAGGGAACCTGCAGGGCCTTCACAGTTTGTCTGGAATATTGAACCAGGGGCCCCACCAACAGTGAATCAGAGGTAGCATCCCTTTATTTCTGTTCTGTTTCCAGGGCCCATGCAACCTGCAACTCTCTGATACCATTGCAAGGAAGCTGCTCACAGTGCCAAGGACACTGGAATTCAGGAGGCATTAGGGCTCAAACAGTCTTAGACATTTCTATCCCTTGGAGACCAAAGCTAGCAAAAGCAAGAGGTATCCCCTGCATGGCTCATAGGTTCCCCTGCATGGCCCATAGGTTCCCCTGCATGGCACATAGGTTCCCCTGCATGGCACACAGGTACAGAAGCACAGCCAGTTCTTGTGTATACAGTCCTGAACAACCAGGCCGGTTTGTTTGTCAGTTACTAAATCACAATCCAGATGAGTTTACATAAGAAAGCGACAATTGCATTTACTTTACAAAGTCACAGTAGAACAGCTCAAAATCAAAGGAACAGCCTTTCATTTAATTTATTTTATCACGTTTCTGGTTTTCTCATCCGTAAACAAAGAAAATGTGTACCATGTGCCTTTCAATCGACATAATAAGGACACAGTGTAGAGTACAGAAATGTGCTTTATCTATTCTATAACATCGGGGGAACATGACAAGCTGAAATCACAAAATCAAGTTGCTTAAGATAAAGTAATAAAAATCAAGACTGGTTAATATAGGCTATTCCCAAGTAATTCCATAAGTAATTACTAGCTACATCCCGTCCCAGTCTATTCCCAAGAATCAACGTCCACAGGGTACTCACAGGCAGTACTCATGTATCTTGACTAAAGAAAAAAATTCTAAATTCTAGCTGTCATAATTTATGATAGTTTCCATTTTCAAAAGCTAAAATCAAATATCTTTAGCAAACAATTATGTCACTATTATACACTAAAGCTAAATTTAGAATGCAGTTGTGCTACTAGTGTATAACCATGGACATAAACCATTTTCTGTTCGCAAAAATTAAAGTGAGGAAGTTGGGGAGATGGTTGAGTCATTAAAGCACTTGCCGTGATATCATGAAGAACTGCGTCCAGTCTGTAGTACCTGTATTAAAACACGCAAAAGCATGCAAAGCTCTGGGCACGTTCCAGCAATCTTAGTATAGTTCCAGGCATGTGGAGTCAGGACGATTTCTAGGGTTTGATAGCCAGCCAATCTAGCCAGTCACTGAAACCCAGGTTCAGTGAGAAATCGTATCTAAAAAAGCTAAGGTGAAAGGCAGAGAAGTGATCTGGTGACATTGAACCCTGGACTCTTCACACATACATACACAAAGGCACATGCAGACAGACACCACACATATGCACATATATACATAAACAAACACACACAGACATGTGCACACACATGCACAAACACATGCCGTACACATACACACGCACACACGAGACACACACACACAAGATTTCTATTTGACTTCATGTTTCTGTGTCATGCTTCATTCATGGTAAATATTCAATAAATGTTGAATGAACCCATGAACATTTGTAGCTGAGACCCATGTGCTCAAACTTAGCTCTTTGTAAACATGGGATTGTGGCTATTTAAGATCAAGGCAATCCAGATGGCAACTAAAATGCAAACCAGAAACTACTGAGAGACTATGTAGCCAAGATTCTATTCACACACTAGTGAATGTTAATTGAACGTTGCCAATATATCTTGAGCATATGAGACTCAGGAGCATAAATGCTGGCATCAGTTTCCTCTCACACTTTTTGAAAGAAAAATATCTTCAGGGGTAAGGGGCTTAACTTCTCAAGAAGCAAGATTTAGAATACCTGGGAATGAATACATTTTTATACAGAGCAGAAAAAAAGACCTTTAGGTCACTAATGTTTTTATAAAGATCATCTTCGTAAAAATAAGTACTTGTGATTTAAAATATTCTGTGTCCTATGTACTTGCACTGCTGTGCACAAAAGTAATACAGCAGTTCTAGGTAAAGTAACATAGCTTTGCATTTATTCAATTCTTATAACAGCATTGTGATGCTCATATCATCCTCATTTTGTATATCATAAAATTAAGCCTAACAGAGTTGACAACCAAATCAGAGAAATCATAGGTACAATAGATGGTTTAGTATTGGAGTGTATTTGTATCTAATTCTAAACACACCCCCTCTCTCTTTCTCTCTCTCTCTCTCTCTCTCTCTCTCTCTCTCTCTCTTTCTCTCTCTCTCTCTCTC
>NW_004949121.1:970395-978906 GCF_000317375.1 Microtus ochrogaster
TCTCTCTCTCTCTCTCTCTCTCTCTCTCTCTCTTTCTCTCTCTCTCTCTCTCTCTCTCTCTCTCACACACACACACACATTATTTAGCTTGTGTGTGAATCTCTATAGAGGTCAAAGAATTCCTCTCAGTAGTCAGCTTTCTCCTTGCACTATGTGGGTTCTGGGGGTTAAACTCAAGTCATCACGTGTGTGCTTTAGATGAGAATGACCCTTATAGGCATATAGGTCACCAGGGAGTGGCACTGTTTGGAAGGAATATAAGTTGTGGCCTTGTTGGAGAAAGTGTGTCACAGAGGGATAAGTAAGATTTCAAAAAAGCCTTTTCCAAGCCCGGAGTCTGTGGCTTCCCACTGCCTGCAGATTCTGAGGTAGAACTATCAGCTACTACTTCTCCAGAACCATGTCTGCCTGTGTGTCATGATACTTCATGCCATGATGACAATGGGCTAATCCTCTGAAAGTGTAAGCTGACACTAATTAAATGCTTTTCTTTATAAGAATCACTGTGTTGAGGGTGTGCTCCTTAGTAATACAATATTGCCTAAGTCATTAGGCTTGGAAGCAAGTGTCTTTGCCCTGTAAGACATCTCACCAACCTCCTAGTCCTTAATAAATCATTATTCTACTTCTTTGAAAAGGTGAAAAATAATTTTGAACTTCAATTAAATTTACTCAAAGTCTCTATATATAATAAGAGAAGGAAGAGAAGGGGGATTAAACAATGTAGTAATCCAGAGTTCTGGATTCAATTCTTATCCATCACAGTGTGGTGTGGGGGAAATAATCCTCAAATACTTAGCTGTTTGTACTATTCAGAAAAAAACAAAAAAACAAGATACGCAATAAAATAATCACTTTTTAAGTTAGAGTTTTGTTTGTGTTTGAAGTTTATGTTATTTATCTGCTAACGATTTGCTACTACTGTGACATTTCAATCCTAGACTTCCATGAAGGTCCTCTCAATTATCAAGATTCACTGTATTAACTGTTGTTGACTACATCAAGCAGACAACTGCTCACAGATGCCATTGCAAACATACATTTAAAGCAATGTGACCTCCCAATCTAGTTCATTATTCCTAGTCTTCATATTCCAACCCTGGTAACTGATTGTCTATTGGCCACATTCACTCAAGCCAGATATCCACAATTTGTTCCTCTGGATGGAAAAATATTGCCTGTAAAGAACAAATGCCTGCCTGTTTGGAGGTTTCAAAGGAATGCAACAGCGAAGACTAGTTCTTTTTTATCAGATTTCATCCTACTTACTAAAACAAATACATAATTTGGTAAAGGCAATATAATTTCTTTGAAGAAATTATCATCAACATAACATATAGGACATACGTCAAATTCCTCAAACACTGGACTGGAATTCCAAGCAGTTTACTATTCCTTAAAGTTTACAAGTAGTCAGTCTTAGGTCTTTTAGATATCAGGGTTGGAAAAGGTGATATCTTTTAAAAACTATCTTTACACAGCTTATTCATTTACTCAAAGAAACTTACAAACCATCTGTATATATAATAAATAGTATGAATCATCCTCATGAATGACCAGCAAATGAAAGAATACTCTTCACACTCATTAAGGATTCATAACTGTGAGTTCAATGAACTTTCAGTGGAAAATCTCAACTATGAAGCAGTAAGAGGTATCAGCACTTGTATGAGCAGCAACAGAACCCTAGTGACTGGCTTCCAACCTAACCCATTCAAGGTGACTCCAAGGGCAGAGTAAACCTGCTGCCACAATTTATTATAAAAATGTTAAATTTTGCATGTGTGTACATGTGTAGTCCTGGGGATTAAACCCATGACTTTCCATGCCAGACAACTGCTCTACCACTAAGTTATTTTTACAATTTAAATATAGGCAAGAAAAACACAACAACATCTCCCTTACATTCACAAACACTCAAGTATTTAACTCTACAAAGACAAGTCTTAGGTGTTTTTAGTTATTTCATACATGATGGAGGTATTCCCTTTCTAGCTCCTCAAACATAGAGGATAGTCTCTCAGAAGAACTAGGGCTTCACAAAAGTGCAAAGTATTGGTCTTATTCTGACAGTAGAATATAAGGCCTTTAAAATTCAAAAACATCAAATAAAAGATGTAACCTTGTGACCTCGCGACAGCAAATCACAACACATGGATTCCTGTGGAAGAGTCTCCACCTCCTCAATTGGACGTCTTCCTAAGTCTGTGTTTACTGGAAGTCCAGAGCATGGAACTAGACAAAGGGAAGCAAAGGCATCTGCTGTGGAAACCTGGGCTCAATTTCTCAGCACTCACTACCCCTGAGACAGACCAGACCACTTGGGTCTTAGTTTTCTCATATATCCATAAGAGATTTTGATGCTCATGTGATTGATGGGGACTCCTTCCACAAAGACAGGTGAATTTAGACATTTTTGTTTTTAAGACTAAAATTTACTGTATGGCCTTGAGTGAGCTAGAATTTACAATGTTGACCAAGATGGCCTTGAACTCACAGTGATTGTCCTTAACCTGCCTCCTGTCTTCTAAGATTAGGTGTGTATGCCACTCCATCTGGCTAGACTTTGATGATTGTTTTATTGATAATTCTTCAGTATGAATATGCTATTATAGTATGTGTTATGCAAACACATGCAGAAATATTTTACTTCTATTCATTTGGCTATTTTCTACATATTCATGCTCTGCCTTGAGGCATCTTAAAGGTCTTAAACTCTATGCCATGAAGTGGAGTCATGTGTTGCCCAGCAAAATGATGCTGTTTGATAAATGTGTCCTTAAGCAATGTGGCTGTTGTATGGCAATATGTAGAGACTTAAGGTGGCTACGACCTCATTAGGTAATATCATCTTAGGTGACTACTGTTGTGTGAAATCTGTTACTTACTGAAATGGTGTATATATGCATATACAACTTAAATTCACATAACTTCAAATGACCACATATACCTTTCTTAAAATATAATACTTGCTAGAAAAGACACACACATACACATACAAACACATATGCCTTCAACCGCTTAGCATTTGCCATCTCAAAACAGATCGGCGAGGAGGAACAGAATTCCATCTATCCAGAACAGCCAATCAACTGACCCAATGCCACAGAGGCTCCCAGCACAACACAAGAACCAGCAATTATCCCAATAAACACTTCACATTCAGTCAGAGCCAAAGAAGGAGTTCAAACAACACTGATAGGAGCAAGCAGGCCAGTAACCACTGGAGGTGACTCTGCGGTGCACAGTCCACGTGCTGACAGCTCAACACAGATGAGAAATGCAAGGAATGAATAAATCGTTACACCCCGTTGTCCTCCACCTCTGCCTCCCCCACCACATCAATTAAAGGGCATCAACAGAAACATCAGCAGCACAGCAGATATCAATGCTGATAGTATACACACACACACACATATATACATATAATATACATACATATATTATTGTGGGTTCTGTGGTGACTCCTCCTTTCATTGGTAAAAATACCAAAGTGTTAAACATTGTTGGCGTCTTTTTTAAACTCTGAGCTGAATGCTTTGCATAATGTATGGACACACACCATTAGATTTTGTTTGGAGGTACTTTTGACCTCATTACTAACATTCAAGAACTTTTTAAACTGTGATAGACAGCAAATATTTAGCTGAAACTATAAATGTAAATTGCAAAAGAAAAATCTGAGTAAAACAAACACTGCCTAGGTTCACTTTCTGGATTTTAATTTGCACCTGATTTACAATGCTCTTAATACAAATATACAGCTGAGCTCTTTGGAGCGACTTGATAGAATAAGCACATTTTGTTTTTGTAATAAGCCAGTGAAACAAGAAGTCCATTAGGCCAAGATGATTCAAAATCTAATAGTCAATACTTCATGACTGAAAATGGCAAGAACTAAATAAATAAACAAGAGGTCCCTTCTGGCATTCTCAAAAAGCATATCTTTCTGTGAAATTCATTTTATAGCTTTGAGGCTAGAAAGAATTTCTTAAATATTTTTTCTCTCAAAGTGATATTATTCAGTAGAAAACTAAAGGAAAGAAGCTTCTTAAACCTTATTGCTAAGTAGTCCCACTTTCTAAACCCAAGAAGAACATTCTCCACTTGTCAAATTTTGATAATTCAACAATTTATTCCCAATGTTGGGATTATAAGTGACTTCAAATATCTCCCAGAAAATGAAATCTTGCATCCCCTGGAATCTCTCTGGTCAACTGATCACTGGGCTAGCATTATTCTGAGCTCAAGATCACGCAGAAGGCTTTCCTAGAGTGTGGAAGGGGAAAGGCAACAGATCCCCTACCAGCACCATCACTGTATCCCTGATACCAGATGGTTCCACCAGGATGTACCATGCCTCATTTTAATGGATATCCATCTGTGTTTTCTAACACTTCTTTAAAATGTTATGGAAGGCTCTAATTTAAACCATTTAGTCAAGGGACTAAGGCACTATTAAAACAATAGATAATATTCTAAAATGAGTAACAGTTAATCACCAGTGCTGAATGTGAGTCTCTAATACAGGTATTGGGGACCAAGACTCCTGCAGGACATTTTCTGTGACTATTAGTTGTGAATTTCACATATACATAAGTCATGATTGCTAAGAAACATTAAAGTAGGGTTACCACCAGCACAATAATGGAGGATGACTTGGTTTCAACAAAGAAATTATTTTCATATTATATTGCTTATTAGATTACATTCATATTAGATTACATTCATATTAGATTGTCTTAGAAAAGTGAGTCATTATGATGGCAAGAGTTGTTTTTAATATATATCAGTTTATTTTTTCAAGAAGTCTTTCCTAAGTTCTTACACAGTCTAAATTATATTTAAGTGGAATCCTAAACAAAGACAGTAGGGTTAAATATGTCCCCCCTTGAACAGACACCACAAAAAGTCCATGAACCATCACAGGAAAAATCTAGGGAGGTGTGGGAAAAGGAAAGATCTCTGTCACAAAGTATAAAATCGACAGAAAGGGCCCTAGAGACATGGCTTAGTGGGTAAGAGCATTTGCTGCTTCTTCAGAAAACATGGGTTTGATTTCCAGCACCTGCAAGAAGGCTCTCAACCATTTGTAACTCTACTTTCAGGTTATCTATCACCCTCTATTGGCCTTTCAGACAACATACAGGCATACGGAGCATGGCTTAACATGTAGTCAATACGCAATATACCCCCCCCCCACACACAAACATACACATACACACACAACGACAACAACAACAAACTAATGAGGGAAATTGAAAGCGTACAAATAGATGGAAAGTTGCAAGGATATCACTAAAATACGTATATTACCCAAACAGATTTACACAATTAAATCAAAATATTAACATCTTACTTCACTGGAATCAGTAAATAATCCTTCAATTTTGTAGAAAACCACAAAAGAACTAGAGTAGCCAACTCAGTCTTCAGCAAAGAGAAGAGCTGGAAGCATCACACTACCTCATTCCAGAATATACCACAAAGCTCTAATAATTATGCCAGTATGGTACTGACATAAAAACAGACATACAGAACAACAGAACATAACAGAGGACCCAGGAGTAGTCTCACAGAGTTGGAGCCAAATGGCATTCTACAGAAGCTCCCAAAAACACGTGGGAGACAGAGTCCCATTTAGCCTAAGCTGGGTCCTAATTTACTGTGTACGCTATATAACTAAGAACCACTTTTATGTCCTAATCCCCTTACCCCAACTGGCAGGTGCTGAGCTACCAGACATGTACCTTACACCTGTAAAAAGACAGGCATAAGGAAATAATATTAGAAAAGTTATGTCTATGTGAAGAAGGAACTAAACCCACATATTTTAGAAAATCAACCTAAAGGATATTAAAGGCGCAAATATAAAATCCCCAAACTGTAATGCTACTAGAAGAATGAAGAAGCCACTTTGTACATTTGATCCAAGCAAAGATCATATTGTCCAAGGATATAAACATGCAGACAACAAGGGAAAAAATGATCCCAATGTGTAAAAAAGAAACAGCCGAGTGAACAGATGACTTCCGGAAATGGAGAAATATCCAGAACCTTCATCTAACAAGTAGTTAATGTCTGCAATATTTAAGGAAACCAACAGCAAAAGACAAAAACTATCTAGCTGAATTTTGAATTTTCCAATCACACTGTATGGAGACAAAACTGTAAAGAGTTCAAGACACCCTATAAACAAGGAATGGGTAGGGGAAAAGGGAACATGAAAGGAAAGGGAAGCGAGGGAAGGGAAATGGAGGGAAAAGGAAAAGAAGGGGAACGGGGGAAGATGGAAAGGGAAAAACAATATTTGGAAAAAATGCTTGGTCTAGGAAAATTCATTCAAGAAAAAATAATGTATCTTTCCCATACTTACTGCCAGTAACTGCTACTTGAGAAGCAGAAGACCCACTAGCCCGCTGAACAAGAATCAAAGAAGTACTCACAGCAAATAAAAAATAGAATTCAAGTATACAAGCATAATGCCTTATCCAGCCATTTTGCAAACCTTATTTTGGCTATTTCTAAGTTAGCTGGCACCAGAGGCCAAAAAGAGAAAAAAAAATATTTTCAAGATCTGAGCCATGAAAACTAAGACAGAAGAGACTGGCTAAAGCAGCAGCCCCTGGAAGTGGCCTTCAGATGAGAGTTTGGCACTCTAGAGAGGCGCCAACTTCAGGGTAAATGTTTGGATATTTCAAGTTGTGATGGAATAAAGGAGATGTAGAACTGAGCAAGTTCTGAAATGCTGTACCTAAGAAGATGCCTGTCCAGCCAGAAAATACAACACCAAGAACAACAAAAACAACTGGCCTAGAAATTAGAAATTATAAACTTACGAAAATTTCCCCCAAGATCTAGTGTACATGGAAACTAGGGCCCTGGTCATGAGGAAAAGCAGGAAGAATTATTTCAGATGCCAAAAGCTGATTTCTTCAGGATGGGACTTGCAGCTGCTTCTCAAAGGGCAAGCTCAACAATCTCTGAGTTCACTGACCTTTAAGGAAGAGAACCATCCATTCATGAATTTCAAGGTACAAAACTCCCACAAAGTTCACATGTGTGTAAGGGGAGAATGAACTTACTGAGAAACATTGGATTTCATCCGCCAGTCTTCTAACTTTTCACTCATCATTTAAAATGCATTTTCGTCAGTCTCTGCGTTTGCATGTGCATGAACATCCTTAATACCTTCTCAAATATAAAGAAACAAACAGAAGGAAAAGGAGAAGAAGGGGAAAGCAGAGACAAAGGACAGAGGGCTAGAGAGATGGATGGAGAAAGGCAGGGACGTGGGGAGAGGTTTTAGCCCGATCGTTTCATTCATCTCTGCTTTCACACATCATTTCTGTACAACTCTGGCAGATAACCTTGTAAGCTGGATTTTCCCAGACACTTTACAGATGTCAGGCTTCTGGTTCACACTTACTGGAGTTGCCCTATGAAAGGAGGCATGGAGACACGTCATCCTCCGCTTTAAGACAAACTCCCACGGGCTCCCTGTGTCTTTGGAGACCCTTTTACACTCCAGAGACTGGGCACAACCTCACTATACACTAAAACAGGCAGGTGACCTACCAGTATGATACAATAAAGGGGCCAACCAGACATCCCTTCATGTTGCTCTGCCTTGCAGCTCTGTGCACACGCATTCACAGAAGGAAGTAGCCACCTTCCATCCTGGCAGACTTCATCTGTGGTACACTAACTGATATATTTTCATTTATACCAGAAATGTCTCAATCAATTCAACCAAATGACTATAAGCTTCCTATAGTGTTTCCAGTCTTAAAATCTAACAAATTATGACTGAGAATATTTTTCTCTTGGGTACCATGATTTTTGTCTTATTTGAAATAGAATTTTATAGAATGAGACTAGGAAAGTCTCGTATTGAGAATATACTAGACTCCTAAGAGTGGATCTGGCAATATATCTTTGTGACAAATATTTACACTACTTATGACCTTGATTTCCAGGACTTACATTTAAAATAAATGAAATTAAATCCTTGGTTACATCACCCACATATGATATGAGGACACTTTCCTCTAAACCAATCAGTATTACAGAAAAGCCTGGGCTCATTTCTGTGGTTTATGATTGTTGGTTTGTATTTAAGCTGGGGTGGGGTTCCAGGGGGACAAAGACATTTAATGTCATTCAGTCTGTTTTCCTGTCTTTGAGGTGGGAAGATTAACAAACTCCAGCACACTGGGATGCTGTGACCCCCAACTAGAACCACACACTCAGCAAAGTTTCAAAACTCGGGCAGTGGTGGCACACGCCTTTAATCCTAGCACTCCAGAGGCAGAGGCAGGCAGATCTCTGAGAGTTCGAGGTCAGCCTGTGAAGATGGACGCTTAAAAGAAATCCAAAGCCACGCCCAAGTGAGCGGGTACCTTAAAAACTACTGGCGGTAGAAATTCCTACAGGAAGCCTGGTCTACAAGAGCTAGTTCCGGAACAGGCTCCAAACCAGAGAAACCCTGTCTAAAAAAAAAAAAAAAAA